>NC_059401.1:12477403-12783790 GCF_905220565.1 Melitaea cinxia
CCTGCGCGCCGTGCCGCCCGCGCTCGGCGCGCTCACGCAGCTGCGGTGAGTGCGCAGTGCGCGTGTGGCGTGTAGAGTGTAGAGTGTAAGTGTACGATAGAGCGGAGTGCGCCTCGCCGTGCTCGACCTGCGCAACAACAGCCTGCGCGCCGTGCCGCCCGCGCTCGGCGCGCTCACGCAGCTGCGGTGAGTGCGCAGTGCGCGTGTGGCGTGTAGAGTGTAGAGTGTAAGTGTACGATAGAGCGGAGTGCGCCTCGCCGTGCTCGACCTGCGCAACAACAGCCTGCGCGCCGTGCCGCCCGCGCTCGGCGCGCTCACGCAGCTGCGGTGAGTGCGCAGTGCGCGTGTGGCGTGTAGAGTGTAGAGTGTAAGTGTACGATAGAGCGGAGTGCGCCTCGCCGTGCTCGACCTGCGCAACAACAGCCTGCGCGCCGTGCCGCCCGCGCTCGGCGCGCTCACGCAGCTGCGGTGAGTGCGCAGTGCGCGTGTGGCGTGTAGAGTGTAGAGTGTAAGTGTACGATAGAGCGGAGTGCGCCTCGCCGTGCTCGACCTGCGCAACAACAGCCTGCGCGCCGTGCCGCCCGCGCTCGGCGCGCTCACGCAGCTGCGGTGAGTGCGCAGTGCGCGTGTGGCGTGTAGAGTGTAGAGTGTAAGTGTACGATAGAGCGGAGTGCGCCTCGCCGTGCTCGACCTGCGCAACAACAGCCTGCGCGCCGTGCCGCCCGCGCTCGGCGCGCTCACGCAGCTGCGGTGAGTGCGCAGTGCGCGTGTGGCGTGTAGAGTGTAGAGTGTAAGTGTACGATAGAGCGGAGTGCGCCTCGCCGTGCTCGACCTGCGCAACAACAGCCTGCGCGCCGTGCCGCCCGCGCTCGGCGCGCTCACGCAGCTGCGGTGAGTGCGCAGTGCGCGTGTGGCGTGTAGAGTGTAGAGTGTAAGTGTACGATAGAGCGGAGTGCGCCTCGCCGTGCTCGACCTGCGCAACAACAGCCTGCGCGCCGTGCCGCCCGCGCTCGGCGCGCTCACGCAGCTGCGGTGAGTGCGCAGTGCGCGTGTGGCGTGTAGAGTGTAGAGTGTAAGTGTACGATAGAGCGGAGTGCGCCTCGCCGTGCTCGACCTGCGCAACAACAGCCTGCGCGCCGTGCCGCCCGCGCTCGGCGCGCTCACGCAGCTGCGGTGAGTGCGCAGTGCGCGTGTGGCGTGTAGAGTGTAGAGTGTAAGTGTACGATAGAGCGGAGTGCGCCTCGCCGTGCTCGACCTGCGCAACAACAGCCTGCGCGCCGTGCCGCCCGCGCTCGGCGCGCTCACGCAGCTGCGGTGAGTGCGCAGTGCGCGTGTGGCGTGTAGAGTGTAGAGTGTAAGTGTACGATAGAGCGGAGTGCGCCTCGCCGTGCTCGACCTTCGACGATGCGACGATGATGTGACGACGTGTGGCGTGTAGAGTGTAGAGTGTAAGTGAACGAGGTGGTCCTTGTGGGTCTCCCCACCGTGCCTCGGAGAGCACGTTAAGCCGTCGGTCCCGGTTGTTATCAAGTACACCTGATAGCGATCGTTACTCATAGTAGGGAATATATCCGCCAACCCGCATTGGAGCAGCGTGGTGGATTAAGCTCTGATCCTTCTCCTACATGGGGAAAGAGGCCTATGCCCAGTAGTGGGATATTACAGGCTGAAGCGTACAATACAGATACGATAGCATCAGCATCCTGTGCGCTTGTGCACAAGTTTTTGACTAAATGTTGACTAAAAATTACTTTTAAATACTTTTTGTATTATAACGTAATCGAAGAAAAGGTTTGTATTTGAATTTTATTTTCAGATCTTTGGAGTTAATGGGTAACTGTTTCCGCCAGCCCCGACACGCTATACTCGCTAAAGGTACAGCTTCCATTCTCTCCTACCTCAGGGACCGAATGCCATCTTAACGGTAGCATCCTTAAAAAGTTAAATTTTATACCAGTGCTGCAGCTGTGCACATCGTAATGTCAGTGATTGAAACATGAAAACTATTTAAAATCATTACTCATAAGCCATGGTGTGGACAGTAGACATAAATGGCCACAGCCATGTATTCGAATAATCGATGACGCTAATGTAAAAGTCATGGTTGCTAGATTTTTTTCTATTACAATAGACGTGTCAACATATCATTCTACCAATTATTAATATACCATATTTTCCTTAACACATCGCTGTCACCTTAAAAAAAGGTCGGTCTCAGAAACCGCTTTTGTATTTTAAATAAAGTTTTTAACTATTACTTCATCAGTTGGCTCACCTGGTGGTAAGTAGTAAGCAACCATAGACACCCGCAGCCAGTTACATCAGAGGATTAGCAGGCCCGTTGCCGTAATAATAAAAATAATCCTACAGAGAACTATTATAGTTTGTTTTTAAAATTTCTGAGTTAACTTCAGATTCGTCAGTTTATCTTAATATAATTGATATATATCATATAATCATTCATCATCATCATCATCATTCCAGCCTATTGCAGTCCACTGCTGGACATAGGCCTCCACAAGTTTGCGCCAAAAATGCGTGAACTTATGTGTGTTGCCCATAGTAGATATATCATATAAATACTCTGTTAAAATAAAGAGAAAAATGTATATATTATTTATTTGAACATGTTTGGCCTACTATCACTGACATTGCGATGTCGATATAAATTTAAAGTTATACAGCTGTCGAAAATGGAACATATCTACAAAATATTACAGCTAAACATATTGTATCGTTATAAATAATGCTTCCAGAGACTGGCAGACTAGTTCTGATGCTTCTGTAAGATTTTCTTACTACAAAATGTATAATTGTCTTCAGGTGCGCATTAAAATGTTTTAACAGATAATTATGACAAAGCGCGCCAAGTAAGCATTTTTGCTTACGAAATGTATTAGCTTTAAACATATAAAATTCAGCTACTATACTTCTCATCGTTATATACTTCTCATCGTTACATTTCTGAAACAGTATTTTTATTCTCAGAATTTGTATTTAGCATTAAATTTATTCTCTTTGTATTTGAAGTAATAATAAAATATAGGGAACAATGGGAAGTCTATAATTTTTTATTAAAAAAAAAATAGCATTTTATTGTATGTTAGTAATTGTAATACAACTCGTATTTACTATTGCTCACAAAAAGCAGTTTTTACTAGAATAGTAAAACAAATTATATTAGGCTCCAAATGCACTATCAGTATTGTGAAGGCGTGATTAAAAATTTGTCAAGAATATATTGCATAATTTTTCGATCGAAAAATTTATGAAAATCATATCACATTTATGCAATTATGATATAACAATATCATTAACTTGCATCGTGAGTATAAGCTTTCTTTGTGGAGCTTATGACGTAACAGATATACCGTATTTATTTAATGTATAGTTCGCGTCATGTAAAAAGAACGCTGGCCTTGAAGCTGCGCAGAAGCGATTTATCGGTCTATTTGGTGGTAAGGGGTAGGGGGACGGGAGTGTTTATCACGTGTCGCATGCTTGCCGGTGTGCTATTGGTTGACAGCGGTTGACAGTTCGACGTCGACTCAAATTATTATCGCGCACAAAAGTTTTAAATTACGATATAGTTTTACATAGAGAAGTGAGAAAAATTATTTATAATATATAATTCGCGTCATGTAAAAAGAACGCTGGTTGTCAAAATGCGCAAAAGGCGATTTACAGTGCTGCCAACTCTTGAAAAACTTTTTCGTACTGTCCATTTTTTGAAACAATCTTATTTGGTAAACAAACCACTGTCAATCGTAATTCACGTTTTTTCCGCATTTATAACTTACTTTCACAATACATTAGCATACGGACACTAGTAAAGCTCCATTTACTATTTATATAACTAAAAAAAAATATATCAATTTATCATTTTAAATACATAAAAACTATTAAGATACGAATATCGAGAGTACAGATAATTAATATTTTTGAATACGACATTTCAATAACTAAAAAATTTGTTAATGCTTTTGTTTGAAAAAAAAAAAATGTAATTTTGTAAAGTGATAATTATTATACTTATTTAGTCCGAAGTATTCGCACCGGTATTTTTATTATTTTTAATGTATCTACCAATAACCATTATAGGAAGCCGCGAGTGAAAGCCTAATTAAAAAATAAAACAATAGTACTTTTGTGCGCGAGTATACGCATGCGCAAACGCACCCCCTCCATTTTCCTTCAGCGTTCTTTTTACATGACGCGAACTATACCTATGTATGTTTTGAAACAAAAAAAAAAACAGTTTCGAAAAGTTAAGTATTATGAAATATAGCATTGTAATTGTTCTAAATTTCTAAATGATGAATATTGATATGAAAATGGCTCAATTTTACAGATAGCTTAGTTTACTGTATATTGTAAAAGTCATTTGCATTTTGATAAAATGCATGCCAGCTTGAGTCTAAGCTAGATTAGCCAAAAGTTTTTTTTGTAGGTACCTGATAACCACCGCTGATATTTTGTTGCTGTTATTCGTTTATTAAATGTTATTATTTTTGTTGATAATTGTAAAATTGAATATATTATTGCACTTATATTTTTTGATATTGTATAAAATTATGATTTTTGTGATTAAGATACGATTGATATGATTCGTTATTTACACTGTAACCCTATAATTCAAATGATTATAAGGTGTTGTAAGCGATTTATATAAATTATAATGATATGTACCTAGCTAATTGCCAAATATCGCCTATTTAATAATAAAATTAAGTTCTCTTTCCATTGTTACAGACCGTAATGTGACATTTGCTTGATAATTAGACTTGTATAATAGTTTTCGCGTGATGCCAGAACTCACACAGACATCCGTACATATTTAATAAAAGTTTTTGTGAACTCGCTCGTTTTTCTTTAGTATCACCCATGAACAGACATTGACTGGTTACAATTTTATTAAGTGCATAAATGTATATATGGACTTACTTTTTTTATAACGTTTTATGATGTTAGTCGATACACAAGCAGTTATGCTACGGTCTTATACATCGGATTGAGTTCTTTGATATTATTTTTGGAAAAATTTATTAAATTTTTTGTAATTTATTAAGATGGAGTATAAGTAAATAACAGCGCGTAATGCACATTTTGTGTTTTTACTATTACGAAAGCTATATAAACAGTGTTTTGAGTTTAAAGTACAAAAATCATGCTTAAAATTTAGTTTTAATGATGGTTTGAAAGGTTTTGTCTTACTATACGTAGTTATTATAAAATTATATTTGACAGTTTGTAATGCTTATATTTGCAGAAATTCATGCTTTTAGATTTTAAGATTTTGAGTATTTCGAAAATCAAAATTATTGGTCAGAGCTAATGCCAGCTTAAAATAATGGTTTAACTGACAAATAGTGATGTACCGAATAGGGAAGTGATAAAATTAAGTTCTCAAGAGTGTTGACCACAATAAGACGTAATCTTTGTAAAAACTATTAAAGTACCAAGTAATAATATTACGTAATTAAGTAAGAATATTACATATGGTTTAATGGTTAAGCATGTTTCAAAAGTATAAAGTTACCTTTTCAACGAAAATTTTATTGATCAAATTTTCTCAAAAATATTCTGCTTTCATCACTAGTGGTTTAAATATGTCATATTCTACAATTGTTTTAAATATAAAAAAATATTAATAGAACTTGCCATAAACATTGTTAATTTTTTTTTTTTAATATGTAGTGCATACGTATTATGATTATAGATAATATATATTTATACAAGATGCCCAGTAAAAAATGTTTCGATTCAACCGTCCAAAGTAAGAGTTTATTTCATCCAACTATTGATTTACACTTTTCAATATAGTATAAAGAAAAAATGTAATAAGATATACTTTTATTAAAAACAAAAAAGTCATTTTAATGTTATTTCTGGTCGGCCAATACATTTTATTTGGGTTGTTGAAATTGAAACTAGAAATTGTTCGTTCAAATTTAAAATACACTGTTATTTATAGTAACTGAAATCGAAATAAATTGAAAAACATTACAAATACATTCCTCTCATTATATATATATATATATGTTTTTTTTTTATATTTATTTTTACTTATATAAATAAAACGAGGATTTAGGTCATGAGTATAACTTGTACAACAAAATACATAAATGGTATGCTAAAACTTTCAAAACTAAGCATCCTGTTCTTCAAAACATGAAGTTTGTTGCCATGCACTTTATAGCTTTTTAGCAAGTAAGTTTGAGATAAGGCTTAGTTTACCGTAATCCACAAGCGTATTTGAGAATTACAATGTTTATTAGTGTACCTGAACCACGCTCTTTAGCCATTTTGTGTGTTAAAAGTATATTTATTACTTGCCATTGTTATTTTTTGTTTACATTTTTGATTGCATCGTTTGTATTAAACATTCATAACGCACAATAAAAATGAAAAATGTATTTTTAGTTTTATTTTTAAATATTTATGTGGTGGAAAAAACTAGTTCGCTAGGTAGAACCCGAGCATTCATTCATAGCAACGTGTGGATTCGATTCCCTCCCAAGACTAATTTTATACTGCTTTACAAATATCTGTCGCGGTCTAGTATAAGACGAATTAACTCATATTATAGACTAACTGCGCCTGCGACTTCGTCTGCGTGGTATTTAACAAAAAGTTATTGTTCCGTCAAAATCGATCCATCAGTTTCAGAGATTAACCGGAACAAACAGACAGACAGACAAAAATTGTAAAAATGTTACTTTGGTATACATATGTACCGCGTATACATCAATGTGCATTTATTAAAAGCGGTTTATTTTAATATTACAAACAGACACTTCCAATTTTATTTTGACTCGACAGATGTCATCTTGTTTCCCGAACTGTCAAACACGTGAATTTTAAATCATCCTTACGTTTTCAGAAATTTTCGAATTTTCCATGCTATTTTCTTTTGTAAGAACCTTTTACCGTGTGGTTACGACAGGAAAGAATATGACCACTCCCTCTCTTCCCCTGGGTGTCGTAAGAGGCGACTGAGAGATAACAAAGTTCCACTGCCACCTTGGAACTTGAAAAGCCGACCGATGGCGGGATAAACATACACCTGCTGGTTTTGATATATATACAAGCCGAAGATGGGCAGCAGCGTCTTCGTTGAGACAAAGTCAGCTCTCCAGTCACCAATCCGCCTGCTCAGCGTGGTGCCTATGGCCAAAACACATAAGTTCGCGCCATATTGTTTGGCGCGTACTTGTGGAGGCATATGTCCTGCGATAAGCTGAAGTGAAGAACCTTCTAAAGAGTATTAAAAATTTCAAATAAAAAAGTAGACAAAATTGGTCCAGCCGATTTCTAGTTTTGCGTTTAGCAACACTTAACGATTCATTTTATTTATATAGATTTAATTCGTACGATTTATTTTTGTGTTACCCACACATTAGGAAATTCTAAACAATTCATCATATCAATAATTTCGATCTAGCGGGTACATCGTTCCATAGTTTATTGGCTACCGACACGGTTAGTCGGAGATGCAGGTTCGATCCCCGCTGGAACGGTCATGGGTAAAACAAAAATAAATCGTACGAATTAAAAATAGCATGGCGTCGTCTCCTGTCAAAGAATTCATTGTAATGTGAAACTTTGAATAGTTACAAGTGCTGTAATGGACTCACTATAGACAGCGCCACGGTCGCTTAGACCGAATATAAAATCATAATATCAAAAATTTCAGTCTATTGGGTACATCGTTCCATAGCTTAATTGGCTAAAGCACCGACACGGTAATTCGGAGATGCAAGTTCGATCCCCGCTGGAACGGTCGATTTTTGATATGATATAAAAAAATTGTTTATATAAATTTATTGAGAGTTAGTAGTTACTTTAGAAATTAGTATTATCTGAGAGATCTTGACTTACATTTTAATAATAAACCATTTTTAATCACGCGACCATAAAACGATGTAGATATATTTACGATCTCACATGAAACAATAGAGTATATAGTTACTTACTTGTCAGTTATACACAAAACAAACGTACTTTCTTATATTGTTACGGATAACAAAAAGTGAGAAAATCTTGTTTGTGATCCAAGTACGCGTGAGCACGCAATACTCGCTCTTGACGAGGTTTTTTGGTCTGACTGCTTACGTAAATAGTATCCATTCTTCCATGGACGAACATTTACATAACAATACTTCAATGTAATCGAATTAACATAACGGATTGCCTTTATGGGTCATAACATAATAGACAGGACGACCGCTTGTACCATACATACATAAAATAAACAAAATAAAATTGTCAATGATTATCGCTTAATAGCATCGCTTAAGTATTACCTATAGCATTAGATAGGTATAACTAAAAGTATATTTTTTGTAAACGATATTTATAGATTAAAAATGCCTCTAAAGGATGTTTTACGTAACACTAAGTCTTATTCAAAAAGGAAGGATATCCAATATGACTGTGTTTATTTGTTTCCTGTCATATCAACGCATATTATTACAAACCCTATACCTAAAAGATGCCGGATATTTAGTCTTGACGCAATCACAACTGCCGTCCTGCTGTTTTCGCGGTCCTCCTCAATTTATGTAAATTACCCACCTTTTACTACTTGCATCGATGGTTTTGTAATATTCATAATGACATGGTAGTTCTATTACCAACCCCTCGTTCATATTCGCATAACTCGAGCCCGCATGTTATGAAACACGCTGGGCGTAGGTACTATCGTCGCATTATCGTTCAATTTCACTATCATTTGTCGTGGACTCGTCACTCTATTGTGAATTGTCTGTAAAACCGTAATAAACTGCAAGGTCGTGTCGCGTAGTGGGGCCGGGGGTCGGCATATTGATGACTGCATTTTGTTTTCAGTTACGGCAAGTGCGCGGAAGGTGTACTTGGTCCTCATCGATATTTAAGACCTTGCTTAAGATAACTACCTACGTAAATAAACTTCTTCACCGAGACAGCTCGTAACCAAAAATGTGGCAAGTGAAGCATTTTTACTAAAAATAAATTTGTCGTCTTCAGTTTTGTATGTAATGTTTACACAGCTGATTCGAACTCCATAGAAAAGCCCGGTATTTAAGTTTGTATGAAGGTTGAGAGCTGATAGAAGTCCGAAATATATAAAGCAGACAACATTAGCGATATATTATTCAATAAGAAATTTTTTATTAAATGTGATTAAATAGTGACTTAACTTGCGAACAATCCAGAAACTAATGATCGTGTGAAGATGTGTTATTATATTTAATGAAAATAGTTATTTGTGACGTGTGATCATTATGCAAAAAGAATTGATCTTGGTAGTAACAATATTCACATTAGCAACATGTAAGTTTTATTGATACCTACATTATTATAATCTAACACATAGCATAAGGTTTACCTATAAATTAAAAATATTTTGTGTACTACGAAAACTTGTCAGAGATATAGATACATTGACAATGGTTGTATCCTTGTGTTGCTTTTTTTAATCTACGCCGTTGTTTTCTTAAAACCATTAGTAAAAAACCTAATTACCTAACTATACCACCTTTAATAGCTTTATAAATGATGAGTCCTCTCTACGCATTGTTTTTATAATAGTACGCATACATGTCATACGAGTATAATTCATATGTATTTTTCTTTTGAAAGTGGTTATTATTATTATTATCTTAAACCATTCTTAGTTGAGTCTTTTTAGTCTGTAATACAGTAATTAGTAAGTAAATCGTCCTAGTGTATGTATATAGAAATATCCATGTGTTTAAAAAGTCACAGGTAATAAAATAATAATAAAAAAATCCGCCTGCGTGAAGAACAACCAATATTATCAACTGAAAAGGTTGGAACAAGATAAAAATTCAATAATTTTGACTAGCCCGTTGGTGCAGTTTGTAGTACCTGCTTTCTGCTCCGAGGGTTGTGGGTTCGATTCCCACCCCGACTCTGGGTGTAATATAAATATTTATTTATATTATGTATTATTTAAAAAAAAATAAAATTGAAAATATTTATTTATATTATGTATTATTTATATGTGTATTATTTATATATGTATTATTTATAAGTATATTTATCGAAAAAAAAATGTAGCTATATACCAGTCGGCTGTTACCTATAACACAAGCATTAAGTTGCTTACTTTAGGAACAGACGACCGTGTTGTATTGTGTAGATATTTATCTATTTATTTATTTATAATTACACAAAGCCAGCGAAATAAATCGAAACAATATAAACATACTGTACTACTGTACTGTACATTTAAAAATATCAATATGGTAGTCTTTTGAAATTTTATGCAACATCGTAGGTACCTACTTACATACCTAACATGCAGTCGGAGACATGTACAAAGAGAGAATGATTTAACTTATCCTGCAATTTCATGCTTACTATAAACTAAGTTTAGCGGCTAAGTTGATTGACAACGATGACGCAATTTGTTTAGTATAAAACAAAGTCGCTTCCCGCTGTCTATATGCTTAGATCTTTAAAACTACGTAACGGATTTGAATGCTGTTTTCTTTAGTAAATAGAGTGATTCTAGAGGACGGTTTATATGTATAATACATGCATAATATAGTAGAGGAACACTGATGGTTCTTGCAACCGTGCGAAGCTGGGGCGGGTCGCTAATAGATCCGGGGCGAGGTAGCGAATGCTAGCGCGACCCCATCTCGCCCCACCCAGGCGGGCGACTGCTCCCACGTGGTGGCTTTTTAGTCAGTAGGATTCTGACATAACCCTCTGGGGCCCCCGCGCCGGAGGGTATCCATGATGGATTTTCCCCACGTAAAAAAAAAGTATCGCTAGTTGACTATAATCACAGTTTATTATAATCGTTTACCTATTTTAATACGTTATATTCCTTACAATAAAGTAGTTTTGTACTTTAAATTTGATTGAATCAAAATTCAACTTTAAATCTACGATACTCGACGTAGTTAGCAAATTAAATCAGTCAAGATGGCACTTCTAATTGTTCTATTGCAATGCTTCTTTTGTCATGTTCTAGGTTGAGGCTGGCTAACTAATCTGATAATGTCACGATACGAATTTGATGAGAACTCTGTTTTGTTTTTATATATACTTGTAATTTGTGAAAAACAAGAATTGGATATAATAATTATAATATATATATATATATATAAAATATACTAGTGAAGGAAATAAATATAGGTACTCCAGCGTGAACAATACAATTCAGTAGATACTAATGACCGTCTCATAAAACAAAATTATATACTTAGATATTTATTTCAAAATATATTTATTGATGTATTCATAACAAATCAACGTTAATAAAATTGTCTTTTAATACTTAGTTTTAATGTCTGATATTACTAAAAATTTATCAAATTATGTTTAACTTTTAACTATTGTAGAAGTTGTCTATGTTATTCTATAGTAGTGTAACTAACATTTTTTTCGCTAACTATATTGCAATTTCCATTGCTTATTTAATTTTACTTCCAGTTTATTATGCACGTTTATTATTACTATATTAGAAAAATAATTATTAGATAAGAGAAAAAAAGGTTGTCAGGAATTTATAAACATTTTGTAACATTGAGAATAGGTTCGATTCGTTCGATCACAGCTCGGATCGTTTCCCGGATGGATATTTGAATTTGTAAAAATTATTCTTTCTGGTTCGGAGTTCTGTCCTTGTGTAGCACGTTAAGCTGTCATACACCTGATAGTGATCGTTACCTACTCATAGTAAGGAATAGGTATATCCGCCAATCCGCAGTGGAGCAGCGTGGTGGACTGAGTTTCAACCCTTCTGGTACATGGAGAAATAAAACTATGTCCAACAGTTAGTTTGCACTTTGAACTCCTTTGCTACCCGGTATCTGCTAAAGCCACTGTGAATTAAACTTAACATTGCTTCTATCGGGGTCGGGAGCATGCGCTGAAAAAATTTCAGCTTTTATGAAATGACGAGTCTGCCTTTCCCAAGCTTTATAAATTAGTGATATTTTTACATTTCCCGCAGCATTGCCGCATTTCTGGCATATGAAGAATGGGTTAGCGGCCGAAATTTTTTTGTGACACATAAGCGACGCGTTGGCGGAGGTTGACTTGTCAGCAATTGGCTGTTGCCCTAGAGTTAGTAGGTTCGATTCCCGTGCGTAACGAACTTTTTTAGACATTTGCCTTGGTGTTATTTCTAGTATGTATCCGACCGAATTTCGGCCATGGCGACCACTTCGACCCCTTACAGGGCTAGACGCTGGTGCGCACGGAGATGGCTTATATATTTTTCGTTTGCTAGCAAACAATTATTTATTATCTAGTTCGTTCATAATAGGAAAACAAAAAAAAAATAACAAATATTTTTAAACTATTTATATTATTATACTAAGTAAAATTAAAAAAATATATTTTTAGACTAAACAACGTAAATCGTTGAAAATATATTTTAATTTTTTTTAATACATATTACATTATTATCTATTTTCAAGGGCTTAAAGCCTTCAGGGCATTTTGTCGCTTCGATAACTTTAGTCATAACATTGGCGTCCACTAGTAAAAGCAGGCATGCCAATATAAGCACAGCAAACAGAAGATAACTCTGAGAAAACATCTGAAAATAAAGTAAAATGATGTTATTTTATGTACGTCGCTTCGGGTAATACATTTAAATCTATACATCTATACAAATAAATAAAATTGTATTGTATTGTAAAATTGGAGTGTCTGATTGTAATATTAAAATAAACGCTTTTATAAATGCATATGGATGTATACACGGTACATATACCAAAATAACGTTTTTTATAATTTTTATCTCTGTCTGTTTATCTGTCTGTTTGTTCTGGCTAATCTCTGGAACGACTGGACCGATTTTGACTTGACTTTTACTGGCAGATAGCTGATATAATAAGAAATAACTTAGGACACTTTTATTTTATAGATTTATTTATTTTATAACTCTACGAACTGAAAAATAACATTACACGCGGACGAAGTCGCGGGCACAGCTAGTTAACACAGTTAGTTATAAATAAAAGCGCATCACACAACTCTTTTCTACACCACCACAAAAAACATCTGTATGGCCTATACAAATATTCGCCATTTATCGAATCTACGATTGCTACTGCAACAGGTAGTGACTGTAACGTTTGCATCAATCTGTCGCGTCGTCAACACTCCTCATACGCTACAAATATTTAGGGATTCTACGATTATTTGAAACTTGTAAAATCATGTACTAAACAAGCTTTTATTACAAGATATTAACTTTTATTAACATTAACTATCCATAACTAATTCAAGATTAGGCTATATTCTATTGAATTTTAACTACTTAGTCAGTCAGTCAGTCAGTTGAGCCTATTGCAGTCCACTGCTGATAGGCTTTCCTAAGTTTGCGCCAGACAATCTGGTTTTCTGCAATCCTCATCCAGCCTACACCGGCAATCTGACGTAGATCGTCGGTCCAACGGGCCCGGAGAATGACCCACACTGTGTTTGCCAAGACGCGGTCTCCACTCCAGGACACGTTTGCTCCAACGGCCACCGGTCCTGCGACACAGGTGACCAGCCCAATGCCACAGAAGGTTGACTTCCTAATTCTGTGGGCTATGTCGCTTACTTTCGTTCTCTCGTGGATAGTCTCATTTCTAATCCTATCTTTGAGAGAAACCCCAAGCATAGTCCGTTCCATTGCACGTTGAGCGACTTTAAACTTGTGATCCAATCTCTTCGTCAGTGTCCACATCCCGGCTTCGTACGTAAAGACACGCAGGACGCATTGCTTGAAAATTTTGGTTTTCAAGCTTTGCGAAATCTTCGAAAGAAGCCTGCCAAACGCCGCCCAGCCCAACCGAATGCTCCTATCGGCCTCATTCTCGAAGATGTTGCGGTCTAGTTGGATGGTATGGCCTAGGTCAACATAATCCTGAACAACTTAGAGAACGGTACCGTCGACCGATACCGGTCTCGGTATTATAATTGGTTGTTAAACATAACTTTTGTTTTGTCCAAGTTCATATACTGAGACAGACTCGTCAGGAGGACTCGTTTAGGCCGCCCAGCATTAATATATAATTTATAATTAATAAAATAATATTTTTTGAGACATTAGTGTTAAAATAATATAGTATTGTAAGGAAAGGGAAAAGTTAAGGTAATTGTAAAGTCAACACTTGAAAATAACTATCTCAATGAAATCGTTACCCTATACATCACTACATAGTACAAAACAAAGTCGCTTTCTCTGTCCCTATGTCCCTATGTATGCTTAAATCTTTAAAACTACCCAACAGATTTTGATGCGGTTTTTTTTTAATAGATAGAGTGATTAAAGGAAAGGTTTATATGTATAATAACATCCATTAAATAGTGGAGAAATACTGTTATTTTTGAGGTTTCTAATGTGATGTCATAAATATTTACATTTTTTTCGCTTACATTGCAAACGCAGCCTGAACCCTACGAGATTTATCAAAATAATGTACTAAGTATTGTACACATTGAAAAGGTCTATAGAAAACTTTGCTATGGTATATGTCTATCTCTTATGGATATCCCACAATAACATTTTTTTGCCATTTACTTTTTACGACAAATAATGCCTAATTTTCAAAGCGATTTTAACCAATACAGCATTAATCTTTATCTAATTAAATACCTTAAATACATTGTTGATTTAATATAGATCTATACGGCCCTTTACAGCATATGATTTAAATGAACATTTTCGAAGATATTACAGATTTAAAAATTGCGGTACGTAGCGTTTGCAGCGGTTCCGGCCGGCTTTTAAACAAAGTTAAAGTTAACGCGTGAATGAAGAAATCAATGAAGAATGAAAATAATGAAGAAATCAAAAATACTGGATCGATTTTAGTCATTTTTTCAGTGAATGACATTGGCTATAATTATATTTTATACCCGTGCGAAGCTGGAGCGGGTCGCTAGTACATAATAAATAGACATTATACACGCATTGTAGTTATTAAAAGGCTTAACTGAGGTAGGGCACAGCAGGAAATTTCCTGTTCAAAATCTGGAGCAGCCGCATTGGAAAGTACCTCGACCTTACAGAAGATCACAGCTAAATAACTGCTTCCAAGCAGTGTTGTGTCCCTGTGATAAGAGCTCCTGGGGAGAGTCAGGGTGGGGTCTTCCCCTGACCTATTATAAAAACATGTTTAGTTATTTAATGTTTTTATTAATTTCTCCTATATGGTATTATAGATTTAGTTCAGTAATAAGTAATATATTATGTATAACATAAAAGTCTTGGAATTAATATTTTTTGTATGAAATAGAAAGTAAATCGTAAAAGAAGTAAGGAAAATTTTGTAAGTTTTATTCTTGATTCACTTAATGTTTTGGGTACTTACAATCAAATAATTATATACACTTTGAATTGCAAACATTATATGATATTGTATGTAACATTTACAAATTAGTTACGTTTCCAGTAATTAATTTATTTTTAAAGACCAAATTGTTGTGTGTGTGTGTGTGTGTGTGTGTGTGTGTGTGTGTGTGTGTGTGTTTATCGGTCACTTCTGATATTACTTATAAAATATTTAATATATGTTTAAAACAATTAAAACAGAATACAATGTACGGAACTACGATATATGGCAGACAATGGACTAAACTAGAAAATTGCTTCTAAAGTAAGATTTGTTTAATGATAAAATTTTTATTATTTCAATCCACGAACATAATAGATTATAACGTAAAATAATTTAGGTTTAAACGGAAATACCATACCTAAATAAAATTCTACAAGTATGTATAGTATAAAAACAAGAGATGATAACTATTTTGTAACTTTTACACCAACTAAGTAATTGACAACTTACAAATAAACAAAATAAGCAGCGACAAAAAACAATATAACAAAATACGTTAACAATAAAAGTAGTTTTAAAATGTATTTGGTTTCTGGCGTTTATTTACTGCAGGAATTAATAAATTTCTAATGTAAGGTAAATACTCACAATTTGATGATAAAGCTTTCGATTTTATTAGAACAACTCGACACCAAGAGTCTCGTCAAGGCACTGCGCACATCTCGTTCGAACTGGTTTCGCTTTGCTATATACCGTATAGTGACCCAATGCAAATCAAATAATACAACAAAACTTTTATCAATCCAAATGCAGATTTTCCTGTTTATTTAAAAATATATTGTTATTTATGATTATTGGCTTGTCTCTCGCGTTTTCCACGATGATCATAAGGAGTGTAATTTATGTTTCTGGCCTCGTATGTAGATCCGTTTTTAAATTTCCTTGGAAGTTTTAAATAGATAAACCGATTTCTACGAATTTGTCATCATTAAATTACTTATTGGTGGTGTGAGTGTAACTCAGCACATTAAGTAAATGAATAAAATAGCCTATTTTTGGTGATATGAACTTGATGGTAGTTAATTAAGGGTGATATTTCAGAATTTAATTGTTTTTTTTTTACTTAGTTTTCCGATTATAATATTAAAATGGACGTTAAAAATATGATTACAAATATTTTCGTGCATATATTAATATTCATTGCTCATAATGTATCTACTTACTTATTGTTTGATTAAAATTAAAATTTGTTGTAGATATACCTATTAGTAATTTTTTTTAAACAGAGTAAACATTTTTTACCGTCTTCCAAAAAAGGAGGAGGTTATCACTTAACTTTTCACTGGGTGGAAGGATTTCCACGATTCTTTTTTCAGTCGAAAGGTAGTGCGTGTCATGCGTGGTCCCATTTAAATTTAATCGAGATCTAATGAGTAATTGTTGAGTTATCCCTGATAATGTGCACCTATTTACGCTTGCGTATTGTATTTTTCCGTTTACCTACGTTGTATTAATGGCCTATGTAATTGAAATCGTTTTTTTTTCGTTTGCGAGTAAACACAATTATTCAAATTCTACTTTTAAAAGAGACACGATTTCACTCCCGCGTCTATCTCATTTCTTAACACTAAACGTACCATACTTCATTACTTCATTCATTATGTTGATGTATTACTATATTCATTCATTTATAAAAAAGAATATTAAACATATTTTTGTTGTTGTGTTCCATGCATGATAAGTTCGCTCAGTGACATCTTTTTTGCATACGCGAATCTCAAATTTTGATTAATTTCTTTTATTATCTACCTACTTCTGGTAACAGGGGTTCGCTTCAGCCTGTAATATCCCACTACTGGACATAGGCTTCTTTCCCCACGTAGGAGAAGGATCGAAGCTTAATCCACCACGCTACTCCAATGCGGGTTGACGGATATATTCCATAGTATGAGTAACGATCGCTATCAGGTGTACATAATAACAACCCGGCCCGACGGTTGAACGTGCTCTCCGAAGCACGGTGGGGAGACCCACTAGGACTGCACAAACACCCAGACAACGGCAAACACCTGTATGGCCAATACAAATGTTTGTCATGAGCGAGACTACTTATTAGTAATTTAATCAGGAAATCTCATCTCATCCTGATCAGGTCCAGACAAATATTCTGCGTTACATACCTTATCCGGTCCAGATCGGGCATGCCCGGTCCGGTCCTGCTAAGGAACACGAAAAAATTTCTACTCGGGGTTTCTAATTGTGGAGGCCTATGTCCAGCAGTAAACTGCAATAGCCTGAAATGATTGCGCAGTAGTGTACATTTTCAACACCTGAATTTATTTAGGGAAACCATCAGTAGCTACATGTGGCCCAGGCTTAAGGAATAAAATTACATCTAGTTCCAAACTCGACACTCGAGAAACGTCGTCTTCCTTGAATTAGCAAAAATTCAAATGCAGTAGCCTGTTTCATATTATTTCTTTTGGTTTATCTTGTGAGGCTTGCAATCACTCTAAATATATAATTAAAATGGGTGCCCGTCCATAAGTAGATCCTGATTGTGTGTACAACTTGCCAATTTTTTCCTTCGGTTACAATTTCAATGCATCGTTCTTCTTTTTAACTATCAAATTTGAATAAATGTCTTTTTCTTCTGATCTATTCAAAAAGCTCTCGTTATCACTTTCTTCACCAAAGGACTTGCTTCCATTTATAACGCAACATGAATCATTTGTTTTTAATAAACTTTCAATTATTTCTTCTTCACTAAATAATTCTGAACGCTCGTTTTTTATATAATTCTATATTTGTAATAATTTCAAATAATTTGATGTTTAGCTGTTTTGGCTAATATATAGCTTTATAAATAGAAAAACAGAACAAAAATTATTGAGGTATAAAATAGCAATGTATCCACTAAAATATAAAATAACACAATCACAGTAAACTTCAATAATAAAACTCGTCTTGTCACATACTAAAATATTTAAATTTTAAGGATTACACCCAAATTCTATTGGGGGTCAAATGATCCCTTACGGTAGCTAAGCCAAGTTTAATAGTAAAGCCGTAATAGTAATAAAGTAATAATTAAAAAAAAACAAAAAACCCGCCTGCGTGAAGAACAACTACCTAATAGAAAATCAACTGAAAAAGCAGGAACAAGATAAAAATTCAATATGCACACAAAGTCAGCGAAATAAATAGAAACAATATCAAACATTTTGTGCTGTACATTTAAAATATATTAATACGGTAGTCCTTCGAAACTTTATGCAACGTCGTACATAATATGCAGTCGGAGGCATGGACAAAGAGAGAATGATTTGACTTATCCTTCAATTTCATGCCTCCGACTGCATATTATGTACGACGTTGCATAAAGTTTCGAAGGACTACCGTATTAATATATTTTAAATGTACAGCACAAAATGTTTGATATTGTTTCTATTTATTTCGCTGACTTTGTGTGCATATTGAATTTTTATCTTGTTCCTGCTTTTTCAGTTGATTTTCTATTAGTTGTTCTTCACGCAGGCGGGTTTTTTGTTTTTTTTTTTTTTTTTTTTTAATTATTACTTTATTTATGTCTTTTTAGTCAGACAAATTACGTAATCGGTTCAATTCATTAAAACAGTTTACATCATGTGGTTGATTAAGTAATTTTTTAGGGTCAAGAGAACTGATAGCAAGCCCGGAGAAAGATCTCACTCTGCTTAAAGCAACGTAAGCCTGACCTTTAGCAAATAGGTGACTGCTTAAGTCAACAACTATTAGTTTTAATATAATGAAATTATTATTAAAATTATTTGTTTGTATTTGGTATTATGTATTTGTTATTGATTTTATTAATGTAATTGTAAATTGGTGTGACATTTATTAATTTTTATTTGTAATTTTAATTGTATATTTTTTTTAACCATTGTATTTTATTAGAAAGGCTACACCCCGAAGTTGATCGTCGCCTAGGAGGCGAGTTTGGCATGGCATAGGCGTGGGAATGAGCAAAGTCCACATTTTTTAAACTTTAATATTGTATTTCTTTATTAGTATTACGGCAATAATAATCATGATATACCTTTTTAAAATCCTTGTATTGTACCCTTCAATTTGATACCCATATTGTAGTATTCGAGAAAAATTTTTTTTTCAAAAACTACAATGGCTTCGCGCAGCCGCCATGTTTGATTTTTTTTGTAATGTCACCTATCTAAAAACACTTGGGCAGCTAAGACGAACCTAACGCTACCTCAATTATGTAAATCCGTTCAGTGGTTCTGGAAATATGAGGTAGTAAAGAATATTACATACAAACATACATACATACAAGATACGCGCGAAAAACATAACCCTTCCTTGGCAGTCGGGTAATTAGGAGAGTACCCAATATTTAAAAATAATTATTTTTATTTGTAACGTATTGGAAGAAAACTGTGGCTTTAAAAATTAATTTTCTTTTAAAAAAAGAGTCATTTGACTACTCTTGGTAGGTTTAGAGCTAAGGAGTAAACTCCAAAAAATTGCTAATTATTATCTCTATATTTATTTATGATTCACGTCACCATTAAATATGCACTTAATTAGTTTTTTTTTTTTTTTTTTAAATAAAATCGGTGTTATCAGATAGTGAACGACGATGTCAACCGCCTCAAACGCAGAGCTTTGTAAGATGGTCGGGGATGACACCTGACCTAATCACCCCAGTGTTCGTCTACTCGGCCAGCGGGGACGAAGAATCTTTGACTGGTGCCTGCCTCGCTCGATGTAGAGAACTCGATGATTGTGCTGCGGTGATTATTGCTTACACGAAGGGCAACTGTCAAGGGATAGCGGAAACTCGTGTAACTCAGTTCAGCACGGATAACGAAGTTGCCTATTTCAACAAAGTTTGTATAAAATGTAAGCTGCTTTTAGTCTTATGTCTCTTATAAATCATAGTAAGTATTATATGATGTTTTTAAAAAAGGGTAAATATTAAATAAATAATTTGCGATAGTTAAAATTTTACTCATTTCACTGTATTTATAATTTACATATTTAGCATATATTCTTATTGTCATTATTGATTGTTGTAAAATAGATTAATTACTTTCTTTTTAGGGTTCCATACCGCAAAAGGAAAAAATGGAACCCTTATAGGATCACTTTGTTGTCCGTCTGTCTGTCAAGACCTGGGTCTTAACTCTTTTTCTCAGGCACGTGTGTAGGTATCAAGATGAAATTTTGTATCAAATATTCAGGTCTACTGTCCCTTGGAGCTGTGAAAAACTTAAACTTCTAAGCTAACGCAATCAAAAGATACAGCTGTTTATGCTGCAAATTTTCGACACTCGCAAGGGAATCAAAACCTACAGAGTATTTCCCTTGAATTCACTCACTCATTCCTTCATTATTGTCATGTGTTTTTGTTATAAATTTAATTATCGTATTTACAGTACCAGGTAACTGCAATAACAGCTGGTGGGTCTTAGAGAGCACGCCGGGGTACTACTTGAACTCTGATGGACCATATATAAAAGTTATTACGAATACAACCGTCCAGGAATGCTATAACGTCATTTTTTCTACAAACGAAAAAATTTACCGGTATTTTAATGAGCAATTTTTAACCTAAAATTTAAATTTCGACATAGTTATAATTATGACGAATAATCTTATGGTATGATGAGGAACGTTTTATAAATGTTAACAAACGGTTAGATTATTTTTGAGAGAGTATACCTATTTGTATTTGTGAATTTTGTATGTTTATGATACCCCGGAAAATGCCTATAAAGGATCGTTCATTATGCTAAGTAATAGGTATATCACTTTCAAATCTGCAGCGGATTTTCCACTACGTGTTTTATAGACGGCCCCTTATAGAACCTGCGATCGCTAGCGCGATGGCCAGAAGATGTGACAATAGAATGTTACAAAAGGAAGTGGTCGTGTTTTCATAGTCTTATTGACTTTTTGATGA
Organism: Melitaea cinxia; assembly: GCF_905220565.1. Taxonomy (NCBI): domain Eukaryota; kingdom Metazoa; phylum Arthropoda; class Insecta; order Lepidoptera; family Nymphalidae; genus Melitaea; species Melitaea cinxia. The sequence goes on from NC_059401.1 coordinate 12,498,665, forward strand.
GACGAATGGATGTAACTACACTATTTTCTTTTGACTATGCTGAACTCAACTAATGTACAAGGATCTTAACAGCCTGATTCATCGTGTTTAGGTTAAAACGAACTGTCCAATCCACAAAGTGACATCCTTACAATTGTGTATACCTACATATACTAAAACAAGTATGTATGGCTTATAAAAATATTTGATTATAAGATAATAACATACTATCTTCAGGTCATCACAGTGGGTGTATCCAGACAGCGCGTCTGATGCGTTCACTTTGTCTGATTCGGCGGTCGGAAATTGTATTCTAAACGGAGAAAATAAGTTTACCGAACCCGAGTCATACCGGGTGTCTAACTATTACACGATCTACATTGAAAACCAATGTGGACATGACTGTGAGTACCGTAATCTCTTATTTATATAAGATGGTGGATATCTGCCGTTCTGTCATAACATCACCAAATTTTTCTGGATGGATTTTAATTAACTCCTCTAACTTTTATTTCTTAGGGATTTGATTCTTATTGTTTACTATTGCGATGATTACATTAGGCATTAACTTATTAAAAAATTTAACACTATGGGTTCAGCGATATTAAAATAAAATATTTTATTAGCTTTCATTTTTTAAATATATTCTAAAGAAGTTTAGGTAAGACTTTCGTCTTGAACATTGAGTTACATCCTAGTCCCCAATCCTTACGTACTATCCGTACGTACGTAGGTACTTATTTTTTAATCGGGACAATAATTGTGCATATGTCATTATCTTTGGGATGAACTAATATCAATCCCGCTCATAATGGGATCTTTAGGTATACGATTTTTAACGCTTCAGCCTGTAATATCCCTCTGTTGGGCATATGTCTTTCTTCCCATGTAGAAGAAGGATCAGAGGAGATTCATACCGCTGCTCCAATGCGGGTCAGCGCATATATAATTCCTACTATGAGTAACGATCGCTATCAGGTCTACATGATAACAACCGGGACTGACGGCTTAACGTGTTCTCCAAGGCACGGTGGGGAGACCACAAGGACTCCACAAACACCCAGACCACGGCAAATATCTGTATGGCCAATACAAATGTTTTTCATGTGCAGTGATCGAACCCACAACCGCCAACGTAACAGCCACAAGCCAGTGCTGTGATCAACGCGTCGTTGATTGTTAGGAAAATGGTTGATGAAATTTTTCTGCATCTCATATGATTTCATTTATTATTTACTAGATTCACCGATAAATTAGATTATCAATTACATTAACACCATTTTGTTATAACATTTTAGTGTGCATATCAAGACATTGCATTGCTTTGCTTTTTTTTTATCAATATATTGTGCTTAACTAACTACTAATACTATTTAAAACGACCAGTAATTTAAAAGAATACCAATTTCTATTTCAGATCCGAAAAAAATTGACAGATGTTCTTATGAAGAATACTACAACCAAACAATAAAGCACGTAGATTTGACTGCGAAGAATTATACGAAAGATGAGGTACTTAATGTTTTAACTGTTAGGCATTTGTTTATAGCTATAGCAGCTATTTCTAGAACAAAAAGAAGGGTTATATTCGGTACTAGGATTTTTTTGAATACAAGACTAATTTAAGTAGCATAAAATTTTGTTTGTACATACTTAACAAGGAAATTCTGCCGATGAGCTAGGCAAGCTTTATTTTATAAACTAAATAAAAAAACTGCGTTATATTTTTAGTGTAAATTCGCTTGTGAACGGGAAAAGCGATTTGTATGTCGTGGTTTCACATGGACCGCGACGTCATCGCGCGGTCTCTGCGACCTGCACAGCGAGGACCTCGTCACCAGCGGCTCCTGGTTGCTGCGCCGTATCTCCGGTGCTACATACTACCGCCGTGTCACTTGTCTCAATAGTAAGTTACTTATTACTGTTACTGGCATTTTAGTAAACGCAGCAGTTCCTTATTCCTTTTAATTTTTACGCATGTTTATTTAATAAGGCTTACTACATTTACATACAAAAAATTTCACAGATTTCACTATTATATTATTTTGGATAATAAGTTAAAGAAATGTTGTGATAATTGTTTTACTTACAGCTATAAACCATATAATACTCAAAGAATAACATCCTAACAGAGGGTTTTGAATTTGTCTATATTGCCTTCACATAGTAGCGTGTTATTTCAGTAAGCGTAGAGTGCGAAGCATCGCACCTAGTAGTGACGTACCGGCCGCGCGGCGTATTCCGCGGCCGCGTGTACGTGCCCGGGCGCGGCGAGCGATGCGGGGCGCGCGCCCTCGGAGCCGCGCCCGTGCGCCTCGCACTACCGCTGCACGGAGACTGCGATGTTAACTTCGCTTATGCCATCACCAAAGGGCCTAATGGAGTTGTCAATAGGTATGTTTTTTTATAGGTCAGCAAACAAGCGTACGGCCCACATACCCGTAAGCACCCGTACCCGTAAGCGGTTACGGTAGCTTATGGACGCCTGGAAAACCAGGAGCATTGACACCGCGTTGCCGACCGAACCCCGATCCTCTGCAAGAGCTCGGGCTACCTTACTTACCACAGGAAAACAACACCAGCAGACAGCAGTATTATTGCAAAGCTGTATTTGCACTTACGACTTTTTTCACTAGCTTTCAAGTAGGTACAGCTTTCACATAAGTTGACAGGTAAAGTGGAGTTTGATAATGAAAAAGTACTGTATCTCATAAACTTTTGTTCGGTAAAACCTATTATAAATAATTTTTGTTCATATTAATTCGTCTAAATTTCGTAAATGTGCGTTAATCACATTTTTGAATATGTACAGAACAATGGCATACGTGATGCTGATGATCCAGAGCAACCCCATCATCCAGACGGCGGGCGACCGCTGGGTGCGTGTTGGCTGCTCCCCCGGCGCCGGCGCCAAGGGGTACACCAAGGTCGACACCACCGTCGCTGTCAAGGACACGGGGTAAAATATCATCGGAATTTTCCTTAAACGATAATTTTTTGGCACTTTCTCGGTCGTTCGGAAGTTACAGCACTTTTATATAAATAAACAACGCTTCACACTCAATGGCCCCCAGAAGGATTATCTCCTATGTCGGGTTCCGGGAACACACATTGTTCCGATTTACAGCGCCGGCGAGTAATTCGTCGCTTCGGTTGCTTCAATTCGCATACTTTAGATTTATAAACATTTTTGAATATCATATCAAAAATTGACCGCTCCAGCGGGGTTCGAACCCGCGTCTCCGACTTGCCGTGTCGGCGCTCTAGCCAATTAAGCTATGGAACGATGCACCCGCTCGAGCGAAATTTTCGATATGATAATTTTTTAATTTTCGGTTTAAGCGAACCGTGGCGCCGTCTATAGTGAGCTCTTTACAGAAACCCGTAACTATTCAAAGTTTCATATTACAATGAAAATCTTTGACAGGAGACGAACACCGTGCTATTTTTAGATTTATATTTAAACATACCTACATTATCTCTCACTAAAACGTTGTGTCAAAGATACCATTAGCTCGCATCAAAATAATTGTAAATATTGTAATAAAGTATAAGAAGAAACTTTTGGGTTTAATTTAATCCCCAGGATGTCTTTGAAGACACACATACACAATATATTACACAAGCACAAACGCCCAGATGACGACAAACATCTATAATTATGGCCAGTACTAATTATTGTTATGTGCGGGGATCGAGCCCGCGACCTGCGCAAACAACCAGCGTTATGGACGCTGCGCCAACGCGTCGTCTTTTAGTGCTTTTAAACGTTACTAAATTAAAGGATCGAAATATGACTTACGCTAGCATAGCTTCAAGTAACAGCTAATGATAAGTACAATAATTATGCTTTATTATCAACATTTATACTATTTTAACTATCCTCCCACCCGCAGTGGAGCAGCGTGATGGATTAAGTTCCTACATGGAGAAAGAGGCCTCTGGCCCTGTCGCACTGTTGTGCGATGTTGTAGGCTGAATCGATATTACTTGAAATTGATATATCTTAATAATTAATAAGCCGGCATTTTAACCAATAGACGGCCATCGCTGGCCAGCGAGTCGTCGCTGGAGGAGGACGACGCCCACCTGGGCGCGAGCGCCGTGTTCGGCGGGGGCGCGCGCGTGGCGCTGTCCACGGTGCGAGCGCGCGCGGGCGACGGCGCCGTGGCGCTCGGAGAGCCTCTCGAGCTTCGAATCGAAACCACAGGTCGAAACTTTCACTTAACTATTATATTTAAAATTTAAAAATCCCATACGCAATAAATTCTTTTTATGCCGAAAATGCTTACATCTTTTTGCTGCTTCGAACTACTGGTTCGATTCTTACCAAAAGCTAAAGAACAACCGCAAGGAAACTCTGCCTTATACTACTGTTTTGAAAAAGAGAATTTTGATATTTCGAGTTAAGTAACATTACAGACTGCAGACAAATTATTTTATTTTCACACAGTGTACTAAGAGTACTATTCACGCTGAAAATGAGTGAGTCTCAAAGTTGAGCAAATTTCTTTGTACATAAAAATGCTAGGCGTTTAACTAAGGCAGGGCACAATATGAAATATCACTAATTAAAATCTGGAGCAGCCCGACTGGACAATTATTTCGACCTCACAGAAGATCACAGCTAAATAGCAATGATTTCAAGCAGTGTTGTTTTTATGTGGTGAGTAAGGTAACCAGAGCTCTTGGGCAGGCGGATTAGGCGTAGGGTTGACAACGCGCTTGCGATACTACTGGTGTTGCAGGCGCCTGTCACCACGCTGGGCAAGTGGGTTGGTGACCGCAGGGCTGGCTTTGTCGCACCGAAGACGCTGCTGCCCGTCTTCGGCCTGTGTATTTCAAAGCCAGCAGTTGGATAGTTATCTCGCAATCGGTCGGCTTTATAAGTTCCAAGGTGGTAGTGGAACTGTGTTATCCCTTAACCACCTCTTAGGGCACCCACGGAAAGAGAGAGGTGCCTATATTCTTTACTGTCGTAACCACACAGCATAAGTTTTTCTTTTTTATATAAAAATGAAAAAAAGTTAAATGAGACTAGTAAACTTGAACTGTAACTTACAGCTCACTGATTAATTATTGAAAAATTAATGCTTTATTTATTTAATACTTAAAAATTTCCCAAAACACAACGAATGAATGTGGCTATACAAGTTAATTTTGTGAGAATAATTACTTACTACTATTGATAGTCTTCTCTAACGTCCCATAGATGAAAAAGAAATCGAGGCTTATCATTTGGTGGCATCTTCGAGACTTGGCGATAGCTCCGTTTTATTACTAGATAACAATGGGTGTCCAACAGGGCAGGTAATATAAAGCTTTTATAATTATTATGAATTCTAATACTTTACTACGAAAACATTGTCAGTAAAAATTACCTGTTTTATTTATAAGGACATTATTTTATTTACTTCTTTAACCAAAACTTTTGATCTAAAAATATTGTTATTATTTCAATGAGAGGATTTTAACTTTTATATATTGTATTATCTAAATATATTAATATTTAATATGAGTTTTTTAACTGTGCGTTTCATTATATTACATTACATTTATGTTTACTTTCAGGTTGATTTCCCGTCATTTACAAGGTCTTATATTGGAGGAACCCAGCGCCTATCAGCGCAGTTCAAAGCGTTTCGTTTTCCTACTTCTCAAGTGGTACGATTCTCTGTCATGGTCAAATTTTGCGATGAAAAATGTCCAGCGGTATGTATCTTATATTTATTTTATTGATATTGAATTGTTGCTTTTGACTGCAGTTTATTCAAGTCATAATTTTTTAGGTAAACTGTGGTAAAATTGAACAGTTGCGAAATGCACGAGGTACTAATGAAACGTTGGACACGATAGACGCTCTGGTTTCTGAGACCGGCAGGCAAGAGGTAAATTATAATTTAAAATAGTAAAAAAAGTCATTCATTTATTTGTATAAATGACTTCTACGACTACTAGTGTCTAAGTTACACGGATGTTTTCGCCAAGGCTCCGTAAAGTGGAAAAGGCATAAGGGAGGTTAATTGGTAAGAGTTAACTGGAGGAGGTAATAAAAATATTCCACTCATTCAAAATATTCACTCATATTTTCATAAATGTGACGCAGGTAATGTAAACTAGGTGACTTGTGCAGTTTCGCACAAGTCACCTAGTTTCGTAATTTCAATATTTGGTATCTATATTAATAATATAAAGCTAAAGAGTTTGTTTGTTTGTATGCCACGCTAATCACAGGAACTTTTGGTTCGAATTGAAACATTCTTTTTGCGTTGGAAAGCCCATTTAATTAGGAAGGCTAATTTAGGACACCGCGGGCACAGCTAGTTTGTATGTTAAGTTTGATGCTGTACGTCGGCAGTGGTGACTAACCCGTTGGCGCAGTTTGTAGTGCTTTCTGTTCCGCGGCTTACAGGTTCAATTTCCGCCTGAGTCTGGTCGTAATATTTGTATTTATATATCTATTATTTCTATGCATATTAAAAAAAAAATACATAGAAATCGTTCAGCTGGCATCAGCCGACTGCTACCTATATAAAACACAAGCATCAAGTTGCTCGCGTGTGTGTTGCGAGACTTAAAAGCCGTGTGTTCGCCAGTGGGCGGCGGGCGCGGCGGGGCGCGGGCCGCTGCAGCTGGAGCTGCGCGTGGGCGCGCGCGCGCCGCCCGCCGACACGCTCGTGCGCGCCGACCTGCGCTCCGCGCCGCGTGAGTCGCTCCTCCTCTGCAAGAAACTAATTCACTTTGAAAAAAGATTTTCTACTTACAAACGCTTCAGCCTGTAATATCTTACTATGTCATCCCACTACTGGGCATAGGCGTCTTTTCCCATGTTGGGAAAGGATCAGAGCTTAATCCACCACGCTGCTCCAATGCGGGTTGGCGGATATATTCCCTACTATCAGTAACGATCGCTATCAGGTGTACGTGATAACAACCGGGACCGACGGCTTAACGTGCTCTCCAAGGCACGGTAGGGAGACCCACAAGGACTATTACTTTCAAACATTGCAAGTTAATGAATTGATGAAATTTGAAAACTTTAGAAACTAATTTTTTATACTTAAATTTAGGTATAAAAAATCTGTTTCTAAGTAATAAATATAATAATAAGTAGGGCGACATATTTACCACGTTCGTTGCTGGTTATTTTGTAGTAGCAATATTTCGACGGTACTATAAAAGCCGAATGAACACCATGAAGAAAGGACTGTTAACAAAAGTGTCTTTAGTAAAAGAAACGAATTTTTTACACTTGCACTGACAACAACATAATTTTGACACTAGAGGCCAGTACAACGCTCCGTTTAAACGCTAAAATATTCAAAGCGTAAGTTATGCAATAACGTACGATTATGATAGGGAACCCATACCGGGGATTTTAGGAGTGACTCGAGGGCGTCAGAATAACATAATGGGTGGTGAAATACTTCAATCATACTTGAGCCAGTGACTTAACGAGCTTAACTCGCGCCCGGGGCACAATACTACTTTTTTAGCCAATTCGAAAACGATATAATATGTCCAGCAATTTTTTGTTTTGCGGACGATTTGCCCTCCCTTGTCCCTCCTTCGCTACGCCACTGACTTACGCCCTTTATATTGTGTCGAACATCTAGGGCAATCGATCAGATTAGTAAAAAAATCATTTATTAGAAAAACTGGAGTCAGATTTTTATGCTATTCAGACGTTTCATCTTGATGTTCTCGTCGTACTGACCCAAACTCAGACAAGTTTATAGAGAAATTTTTTTAATCTGTATTTTTTTGTTATCCCTTCAGGCGGTACGCAGCTACGCTCACGACGCAAACCGGTAGATTAAAATAGATATTAATATCTGGCGCGGTACCTATTTCCTTATTACTAAATATACGCTCTTCCCACTCTCTGCTGAAAGGGTGTACCCTGTAAGCGTTAGGGAGAGCGTGTAGTGCAGTGTAACGTTTAGTGCAGCTTTATATGATGTACATACTCGTATAACCTTTTTTCTTTTTTACATCTAATCTTCACAATTCAATAGTTCTCCACGACGATCATGTAAATCTATATTTAGCTTTTTGACGTCCTCTATCATTATGACATGGTAAATTTCATTACATCATCATCATGACCTCGGTAACACCACCAGGGTAATGACACGACCACTCAATAGACACGGATTGCACGAATTTCGAAAACTAAGAACAAAGTTAACAAAAGTCACAAACAACAATTCGACGATTATCTACCCAAACATGATAGTCTAATGACATTAAAGTTTTAGCTACTTTGAAGTGCCGCTTACTTGTATGACACCACTGGTTACTGGTTCTGAACCCGCAGCGTAAGGCGAGTCGGTGCACGACAGCGCGATGGTGCGCGTGCAGTCATTAAACTTTGATTTTCGAATCTGATTCTGTACGTACAGCGGAAGACGCACTCGCGCACGACAGTGCGATGGTGTGTGTGCACGAGCTGCTGCTGGTGGCGCTGTTGCTGGCCTGGCTCGCCGTGCAGGTGCTGCTGCTGCTGGGCTGCTGCGTGCTCGTCAAGAGGTTGTTACATCTCTTACAAAGGCTACTTAATAATTGTTAAAAATATTCTAAAATATTGTCCTTATTTGTCGCATCATCATTACAGCCTATACAGTCCACTGCTGGACATAGGCCTCCACAAGTTTACGCCACAAATAACGTGAACTCATGTGTTTTGCCCATAGTCACCACGCTGGGCAGGCGGGTTGGTGACCGCAGTACTGGCTTTGTCGCACCGAAGACGCTGCTGCCCGTCTTCGGCCTGTGTATTTCAAAGCCAGCAGTTGGATGGTTATCCCGCCATCGGTCGGCTTCTTAAGTTCCAAGGTGGTTGTGGAAACTTGTTATCCCTTAGTCGCCTCTTACGACACCCACGGGAAGAGAGGGGGTGGCTAAATTCTTTAGTGCCGTAGCCACACAGCACATTTGTCGCATAATAGCTTTTATTCAATTAAAATGTAGGGATTATAAATTTGAATAATAACAGAATGTTTACGGATGATCAATTATCTTGGAATGTGATATTTTATTTATTTCTTCTATTTTCTAGACGGGAGATATTTGTAACTATTTGTATGTGTATAAATACATACTACTATAAATACATACAAATAGTTACAAATATCTATATCTATATATAGATCTTATTATACTCGTATATCTTTATAGGATCCAGATAATAAGAAACTAATCATTGTCTTTGATAAATACGTATGAGTAAACACACATTTTTAATTACTACTCTAAATAATAAAGTATTAATTTATAAAATATTATTCAACGATATTTAACGAAAGTTTTCTTTTTTCAGATATAGAAATTTAGCGGAGATGAATATGCAGAAAGATTATCATTCATTCGATAATATTGGCTTTGACACGGGATCCACTCATCGACGCGTACACTGGCCTGATCAAAACATAGATATTATACACGCATCGTAGTTATTAAAGGGCTTAACTGGGGTAGGGCACAGCAGGAAATATCCTGCTCAAAATCTGGAGCAGCCCGACTGGGGAAGTACCTCGACCTTACAGAAGATCACAGCTAAATAGTACTGCTTTCAAGCAGTGTTGTGTTCCTGTGGTGAGTAAGGTTACCAGAGCTCTTGGGTCGGGGGTAGGGTCGGTAACGCGCTTGCGATGCTTCTGGTATTGCAGGCGTCTATAATCAACGGTAATCGCTTACCATCAGATGAGCCATAGGCTTCTTGTTGTTAAAAATAAAGTTAAACCTAACTTTGTAATAAAGTTACGTTTGTATTGTAAGGGGCGATCCATAAATTACGTCACCTTTAAGGGTTAGGGGTCCAAATTTTTGTGACATCACATTTCAAAACATAATGTATCTAATTGTTAATTAAATATTAATAAAAATATTGTCGAAACTGATCTTTTAATTCAATAAATAAAAAGGAATAGGTATCAAATTGCAAAATATGTGAAGTTCTGTCAATGATCAATAAACACATTTATTGAACCGCATATCATCATATAATTTTATTAATATGTATACCTCCCTTTTTAGATAAAACCTCACAATTACTCCACATACATTATAGGTATATCGTTTTATAGATAATTGCTTGCTCTACCGGCATCAATAACTAAAAAATTTATTATTGCTTTTGTTTTTGTAAACTAATTAATTGTTAAAATTATATATATGGCGGCTTTAATTTTGAAACAACGTCAACATTGACGGTCAGTAAATTTTTAACTTATTTAGTGCGTATTATTCGAACGGGTAATGCTAGTATTTTCTATTATCGCTTCCTAGTCAAATTTAATCAATATATATGTATTTATATTATATGTTTGGTTTACGACGATATTACGGTTAAAAGGATCTCCTTAAATAGAATATGAATAGAACATTTAATATATTTTTCAAAAATTACATTAATCGAACTTTAGGTTACAGTTTGATAAACCGCAATAAGTATTCAATATTGGAAGATCCTTAATTAGATCCGTGACTTTCCAACAAGCGATGGCATTAAACCTAATCCAAACCAAATTTTAGCAATACCTAAATGGAAATACCCTTTTCTGAAAAGAAACTAGCCAGTTTTGAGGACTAGTAAGGTACTGTTGAAAATTCATACCAGATTTCGTACTTGTTACACAATAATTTGTTAATCATGTTAAAAGAAAGGAAAGAAAATGGAACTAGATCTTAAATATATCGACTGCTTTGGAAACATAATGCATCAATAATCCGTTTTATACAATATCCAGAATTTATATTACTAACCGATGTATCTATATTGCCTTAGGATGTTATGTATCACTCGTTGAAAATAAAAAAATACATCCGAATATGATTTTGCTGTCGTGTAGGAAACTTGCATGGAATACTAACGCGAATGCTTTCTCAGCATTCAAATCCACGTTACGAATGTATTGTACTGTTATATACGTGTTATGTATGTAATAACCCTTACACTGGTGCCTCGTAAGCACTTTGAATTACAAGCTTATTAATCTCGAGTCTTCAGGGCTCAGTCTCCAGTCAACATCGGGTCAGACCACTTGCCTTTTCTATTTCCACTGTTTCAAAATAATAAAGTGACCCTTTTTCTAAATCAAGTTCATATTTCCTTTTATTCTTTTTTTTTTAAAAAGGCTCAAATAGAAAGCCGTATAACATTGGTGGCAGCGTAAAGGGATCAGAAAATATAGGATCCCCGGTACGTCTCAAAGTATCTATATAGTGAAGTGAATATTGTGAACTTTCTCTCTGTATATCAAGAACTAAACCCTGTGTCGTGAACTTAAAGTCATAAAGAACCCTGTGTCGTGAATTCTATATCGCAAATCAGCCTTGTTACGTGAGCTCTATATAACAAAACCAACTTTTGTGTAAGCTCACCATAAGAACTCTGTATCCTGCTAGAAGAAAATATACCTCCTGGTTCCTGCTACATCACTACCTGCTACTTCCGATCGAGACTATCATACATACCACATCTGAAGATGGTCTACAACATATTCGCCGTGATCCTGTAAGTCTTTGAACAATTTACTTCAGTGCATAAAGTGAACAATATATAAAATATATTAAAAGTGACGTGCTAAAATAAATAATTTTAATAATATTATAATTAACTCCCACATTGTAATCAGAGACCAGTGCAAGCTTGCTATCTCCGTATTAACGTCGAGACATTCTTATCTCTTTGTTTAGACTAACACGTATCCGATTTCATAAGTCATAATGCCTAAAGACGAACAAAGTTTAATGCAAGAAGTCGACATAAATATTTTAATTAAGTTTATAAATAGATTTGATGGTAACCGCGAAAAACTAAACTCATTTTTAAATAACTGCAGCAATGCAATTAAATTGTCATCACCGACAGCAGGACATTTTATTAAAATACATTATAAGTCAATTAGAAGGGCGTGCGGAAATAGCATGCTCTATTAAAGAGTTCGATAGTTGGCAACAGTTAGAGGACTTCTTAAAGGCGCAATTCGGCAATAAAAAGCACTATGCTGCACTGCTCTCCGATCTTCAAGGATGTCGTCAGCTAAATGGCGAAACAGTCAACCAGTTTGCTCTTAAAGTTGAAACCTGTCTATCTAAATTACTAACCGAAATAAACATATCAATACCAACACGAAGAAAAGGCGAACTGGCTGGCCGCGTCGCTGCAATGCAGGACCTAGCTTTACATACTTTTGTCATTGGCCTTAATCCGCGACTGTCTACGGTGGTCAGGTGTCGCGATCCCGATACACTAAACGACGCAATTAACTTTGCGGTATCCGAAGAGAAAATATATCTAGCTTCTTTAGGGAAGAACACGAATTTTCCCAGCAGTAACTCTAATCATCATCGTTTCCGTCAACCTCAATCTAAAACGCATGTTACACAAAGTAGGTCGTATAATAATAACAATATGACAACATTTCCACCCAGGGCTGTTAATCCAATAGTATGTCGATATTGCAAATCTCCGGGCCATTCAATTGAATCGTGCCGAAAACGTGAATATAATAATTCAAGATTTAAAAACAATAATCATCAACCCAACTTACCATCGGTTCCTTCGGCTCCTTTTCGAAACCAACCGATTCACGCGATCTCCTCACCCGAAGACTATGGCGTTGATGAAGGGGACGCATCTTTAAACGAATGAAGGGCTCTCGACGGTGTCTCCCGAGCCCGAAGTTCCGACCATTGCTTCTAAATCCAAACGACACCACTGCATCCGCTGTATCCGCTGTATCCACTGCATCCACTGTATCTACTGTATCCACTGTATCCGCTGTATCCGCTGTATCCGCTGTATCCGCTGTATCCACTGCATCCACTGTATCCACTGTATCCACTGTATCCGACCAATCTAACCGACAGGGTAACCAGCCCCAAACTGACAGATTGTGTTCCACTGTATCCAACCAATCTAACCGACAGGGTAACCAGCCCCAAACTGACAGATTGTGTTCCACTGTATCCAACCAATCTAACCGACAGGGTAACCAGCCCCGAACCGACAGATTGTGTCCCACTGTATCCTCTGTATCTATACACCATTCCAAACCAAATCCTGTAAGAAATCCTATAAATACTAAATCACTTGCATCTACCATATCCAAAGATCATACTTCTCTCAAAACTCTTAATACGTCTTCTGCGTCTACCCAGCCTAGAAATTCTATAAAATCTAATTGTAAGACAAATAATGATATAAAAATTCATAATATTTCATCAAATGTACTAAGAAAATCTTTACCTTATATCGAAGTCCAAACATCCATATCCACTAAACCATTAATGCTACTCGTCGACAGTGGCGCATCTATAAGCCTTATAAAAAAATCGTCGGTAGAAAATTCACCTGTAGTAGAGAAGGACATTGTCACTTTCACTGGAATAAATTCGATAAACAATCCTATGAAATCATTAGGTCGTATACCAATACAATTTAACTCACTGAGTCACGATTTCCATATTATTCCCGATATAGATTTTCCTTACGATGGTATCGTGGGAAATGACCTTTTATCTAAAAATAAATCCAAAATCGATTACAAAAACGAAATACTTACAATAGGAACAGTTGAGATTAATCTAAAATTTACCGAACCGATTTATGTAATTCTACCCCGTACTGAAACCATCATAGAATGTTCTGTGTCCAATCCAGAAATAAAAGAAGGACTTGTACTAGACCAAAACCCTGTTGAATCTATCCTTATCGCTAATTCCATTGTGAAAGTTAAACCTAATTCAAGAATCAATATTTCTGTTGTAAATATCTCTGAATCCCCCATTACTCTTAACTCAGATTTAAAATTAAAACTCACACCTATGGAAACACAAAACACTCACCAAATATTTCACACGTCCCATTCGGATAACACCGAAATCAACGCAACTAATCGAACTGACAAAATACTAGATCTCCTAAGAATATCACACCTTAATAATGAAGAACGAGATTGTCTGTTCGATCTCTGTGCCAATTTCTCTGACATTTTTCACCTTCCTGATGATAAACTAACATGTACTAACGCTATAACACACGAAATTCCTACCACTTCCTCGATACCCATCAACACAAAATCATACCGATTTCCTGCTGTACACAAACCAGAAGTCGAATCCCAGATTAATAAAATGCTTAATGACGGAATCATCAAACCATCAACATCACCATGGTCGTCTCCAATTTGGATAGTTCCAAAAAAAATGGATGCCTCTGGTCAACGTAAATGGCGTGTAGTTATCGACTACCGTCGTTTAAATGATATTACAATTGGTGACTCTTACCCGATTCCCAATATTTCCGAAATTCTAGACCAGTTGGGTAAGTGCAAATATTTTAGTACCTTAGATCTATCATCCGGCTTTCATCAAATAAAACTAGCTGAAGCCGACGCTCCAAAAACTGCCTTCACCGTTCCTCAAGGACACTTTGAATTTACTCGAATGCCGTTCGGGCTTAAAAACGCCCCCTCTACTTTTCAAAGATTAATGAACACCGCTTTATCCGGACTGTCGGGTATTCAATGCTTTGTGTATCTAGACGACATAGTCATCTATTCTTTTTATCTTGAAACTCACACTAAAGCCCTCACTAACGTTTTCGATAGACTCCGTCACTTTAACCTTAAACTCCAGCCGGAAAAATGCGAATTTTTCCGGAAGGAAGTATCTTATCTAGGCCATATCATTACTGACGAGGGTGTAAAACCAAATCCCGAAAAGACCAAAGCAGTCCAAAATTTTCCCAGACCCAAATGCCGAAATGATATTCGATCTTTTATGGGATTAGTTTCGTATTATCGCCGTTTCATCCCAAACCTATCAAAAATTGCTAAACCGCTTACAAATTTACTACGAAAAGACATCGAATTTATCTGGCAAAATGAACAACAATTAGCTTTTGAAAAATTAAAAAATTGTCTTACCACCGCTCCCATTTTAGCTTATCCAGACTTCACTCAACCATTCAATCTTACATGCGATGCCTCAAATCACGCTATTTCAGCTATTTTATCACAGGGCCCAATAGGAAAAGACCGTCCCATTGCTTATGCGTCGAGAACACTCAACAAAGCCGAATGCAATTATAGTGTCACTGAAAAAGAGTGCTTAGCAATCATCTGGGGAACTAAAACGTTTAGGCCATATTTGTACGGCAATAAATTTAACATCTTAACCGACCACAGGCCCTTAAAGTGGCTATTTAATTGCAAAGACCCCAGCTCTAAATTAGTCAGATGGCGGTTAAAACTGGAGGAATTTGACTACAACATCGAATATAAAAAAGGTAAAATTAACAGCAACGCCGACGCTTTATCCCGATTCCCAGTCCATCCTCTCATTGAAAAGTCTAATCCCGAAAATAAATCAGGCCAAAACGAAATTCCAACTCCTAACGATGCTGATCCAAGATCCTCAATGGATGTTAACCCCTCTCTCCCGTTCAGTCCCCTCACTTTAGAAGACTTAAATATTGAACTCCCTACTAACTCTGATGGAGAGAACAGCAACTTACCTCCCATAGACCTCCTTGACGATGACGATCTATTTTCTAATATTCACGACTTAGAAAATGAAAATAACTTACCCTCATTAAATTTACAACATCCTATGCCTTCTTCATCTAAACCAGCAATCCAAGAAAAGTCACCTAACCAATCACAATCTACAGACGAAGCGAATCCTAAATCCCCACTTATTCTCAACGATGACTATAACGCATTCCTAAAAGCATTTTCGAATAAAGACGAAACATTTAACACGATAATAAATGAACATAACGAAAGCCTTCTCAAAAGCAATTCCAAAGTTATTCTAGTCCCAACATCAATAGACTTTGACGACTCAAACCCTTATCTACAAGATATCCTTTCTACAGTGGAAGACTCCTCTGACATACTTAACTCCGAAAGAGAACTTCATTCGTTTAAGAAAATAGAAATTAAAGGAAAAATATTTTATCTTCTTTTTACTAAAGTCTACTATTTCGATGACTGCACGTATCCAGACATATTTAAAGCACTTAAGTCCACTAGAGATGATATTGTTTTGACCGGTGATATTAATGAAATAGCTATATCTGATTTTAAAAACTCATTTGAGCAACATTCTTTTGTAAAAATATACGGTATGTTAATGTACCTATTCAATCATACGAATATTACAGTAAATATACATCACAATACCATTATATATCCAGTTCCAACCGAGATCGCAAAAATCCTGAAAGAAAATCACGATATCCCAATCGCTGGGCATTTAGGCTCCAACAGAATGTACAACAGAATTAAAGAACGTTACTATTGGAAAAATATGCGTGCAGACATTGAGAATTATGTGAAAAGTTGTAAGCTATGTCAATCAAATAAAGCCTTGCGGAAGATAAATCAAGCTCCAATGCAGATAACAACAACCTCTACACGTCCTTTTGAAAGAATAAGCCTTGACTTAGTTGGTCCTTTACCTGAGGCTGGGCTAACAAAACTTAAATTTATACTAACCCTCCAGGACGATTTGACAAAATTTTCTACAGCATACCCTATTACTAACGCCACGGCTGAAGAGACCTGCGAATGTTTAGTTCACTTCATTTCCCTATTTGGAATTCCAAAAACTATTCTGACCGATCAAGGAACTAATTTCACCGCCGAACTGTTTAAGCGCACTTGCGAATTCCTAAAAATTAAGCAAATATGGTCCTCACCTTATCACCCGCAGACCCAAGGTGCTCTAGAAAGGAGTCACTCGACCCTAAAAGAATATCTTAAATCTTACGTAAATGAAAACCAAACTAATTGGCATAAATATGTATATACCGCAATGTTGACATATAACAGCAGTGTCCACACAACTACTAAATTCACTCCTTACGAACTTCTCTTCGGTCATAAACCATTTATTCCAGATTCAATATTCGATTCTCGTCCCAACGTTACATACCCCGAATATACAAAAATGCTACACCATCGTTTAAAAGTATCTCGTGAAAAGGCGCTTCAGAACATTAACGCTTCCAAAGAAAGATCAAAAACTTATTACGATAAACACTCTCGCCCAATCCAATACAAAGTAGGCGATTACGTTTATTTAAAAAACCACGTGAGACTACGTAAAGCCCTTTCACCACTTTGGAAAGGTCCTTACAAAATTGTCAAAATCCACGGCAACAACACTCTTTCCCTCCTAATTAACCGACGTCATGTCAAACATCATTATGATGAAATAAAACCTGCACATGACGTAGATTAAATCAAAATTAGTAGTTAAATTGTAATTAGTTTATATTTTCTCTTTTATCCTTATTAGTCATAAGTTTACAAAACATACAATATCATTTTCTGTTTCACTATTTTTCAGAATCTCTACAACTTGTAACAATATCGCCTTTGCAGAAGCTCAAAATAAGTATATAACAAACATCGACAGAAGCCCAGCGGCCTTAGCCAAGTTGACAATCTACAATCGATAACGCTATTAGAAAACTAACCAAATGTATAGGAATGACATCATCTCAACGTTAAGTCACGTGATCATAACAAACGAATCGAAAATTCGTAGACAAGTTTACTTGTTCAAAATGTTACAACGAAATGGAATCGTTTCTACAACGACGATCACTACATCCCATACAAATGGTAGCCATGTTACAGTTTTGACAAGCGTCAGCGAAGCGATGTCGAAATTTTTGAACGATAGCTAAAAGATGGCCGAGACCCAGTAGTAAACGTTAAAAAATGGCGTCTATTATGATAATATGAAAGAGTTGTGTTAGGACCGAGAATTGTTTATTTACGATAATTTTGAACTATATTCAGCATTTAGCCATGATGATTTTGGAAGAGCCATGCTGAGTTATTATTGAATAGGTTATAGTAGTTCTAAGTTAGTAAGATTTTATTTACATTGTCTAGTTACAAACTTTTATTCTTTTTTTATAAGAATTAATAAACGCTTTACACTCAACGGATCCTCCAGTAGGACTTTCTCCTGTATTGGGGGTCCGGAAACACATACAATATACAATACACAAACACAACACCCAGACCACGACTAACATCTATATGGTCGATATAAATGTCTGTCGGGAGCGGGAATTGAACCCGCGACCGCTAGCGCAACAGCCAATGCATTTACCGTTGCGCCAACGCGTCGTACTTAACTTCGTACGTCGTACGTAACTTTTATGTAGGTTCTTCATATTTAATTTATCATTTACCTACATATGATTAATAAGTTATTAATAGTATTTTGTCAATGTCCAGTTAATTTTATGTTCAATGTAATGTACCTACTTAAATATAAAATAATTAATAAAACATTATTATTATTACAAATAAGTTTATTATTTTTTATTAAAACACTGATGATATTCGTGGCATGCACAGTTGGAAAGAAAGGATTTTTCAGTCATTAATACTTTTTATTTACAATTCACTCAAAACCTACATTTTAGGTATTATTTGTTACTTTACATAAAAATCAATTAGCTACAGTTATTGTACATAAATATTAGTTTCATTATTTCATTTTAAGTATAAATTAAAATAGGTTTTGTTATATACAAACAAAAATTAATTGTTCCTCTGATATTGAAGGCAATTTGAAATTGTTTATAGCCCTCAGCTGAGACCACTATCACTACATAGACATTTTAAGGAATAGTGTTTGTCGGAGGTAGCGATGATGGTCTCAACTTGTAAAAAATGGTAAAATTTGCATCAAATTGTCTAATACCAACTAAACGACTTAAAATTACATTTTGGCTTTCTTCCATTGCTATCCTTCGCAATTCTAATCACAACCTTTCCTTTTCTCTTCGTGGAATTTTTTCCCTTTCCATGAATTCCAGTAAAGCTGCGAACTGTTCTGGGCTTGCTCAAGATCTATATTCCATCATATAAACAACTTAATTTTTAAGATTTTATTTTATTTTATTTAGGACAACAAACAATTGCATAATAAAAGTTTATCAGCGCCGTTATCCACATATAATATTATATACATGGCAGCACAATGTTTCTGAAAATGTAAATTACAATCTATTACAATTTAAGAGAAAAGAAAAAATGAATAAAATCAATGAACATGAAAGCTAACGAAACGATAAGAACAAGTCCTAACCAATTCTTAAAATTAAAATTACAAAGATTTAACACCTAATAATATTCTTCCAAGATATCTTTCATTCCTATTCAGAATCATGTTATCATAACATTTTGAGTTTTTCTAGAGACAGTAATGTTTAAAATTAACACTGTGATATAATAATAATAAACCAAATATAAGAAGAACTTTACCTTATTTCGGTTACGCATAAAACACTTAATAATTTAATAACAATTTCTTCTTTAGGATTAATGGCTTTCAATAGTTCTAACAACAATTTATAATTTTATGTATAACGACGTTGTGACTTTGACGTTTTTTTACAAAATATTATATATATTTACAATTCACAACTTAAGAACTAAATATTTACAGATAGTTTTGGTATAAATCATGTAAATATAATAATTATTATTATTATATTATTATATTATTACTTTGACGTTAGTTTGACGCTCGTAAAAACGCTAATCATAGACTAAAGTATTAGTTTTTTCTAAAGATGTTGTAGAATGACCGTTTGACTCAGTCGTGTCAACTTGGCTACCAATTTAAAATGACTTACGCCGAGCCGTCAACGATTGTAGAAAGACGTTCGATACGAAACGTTTGTAACTTGGCTAGGCCTTCTGATCGCGGATTGAGAAACTGTAATTATCTTTGTTAATGAATCGGTAATCTTTTTGTCATTGCTATACAGAGCTTGAATAGCTTTATCGTAATTTTCAGCATCATCTTCATTTAATGTGCCAAATATGTGTTTAAAGACTACACCTATACCGGAAAACCATGCGGATCTTTTTGTTATACTATTAGAAATTATATGAGAAATTGACATAAAATCGCGTTGAATGTCGTTGTAAAGAGCTTCTAAAGGTTGTAACATATTATGACATCGTGGTATACTTATTTCGTCATTTTCCCTGCAGTAAAATCTAATTGTGTTAAACACTTCATGAATATTGTCAAGATGGTGTTGAATTGGGATTATTTCTGAAGGAATAAGAATGTGGAATTGGTCATTAATGATTCTTAATGTGCCCACAGGATCAAATAAAATACCTGAAGGCCTAGCCAAGTTACAAACGTTTCGTATCGAACGTCTTTCTACAATCGTTGACGGCTCGGCGTAAGTCATTTTAAATTGGTAGCCAAGTTGACACGACTGAGTCAAACGGTCATTCTACAACATCTTTAGAAAAAACTAATACTTTAGTCTATGATTAGCGTTTTTACGAGCGTCAAACTAACGTCAAAGTAATAATATAATAATATAATAATAATAATTATTATATTTACATGATTTATACCAAAACTATCTGTAAATATTTAGTTCTTAAGTTGTGAATTGTAAATATATATAATATTTTGTAAAAAAACGTCAAAGTCACAACGTCGTTATACATAAAATTATAAATTGTTGTTAGAACTATTGAAAGCCATTAATCCTAAAGAAGAAATTGTTATTAAATTATTAAGTGTTTTATGCGTAACCGAAATAAGGTAAAGTTCTTCTTATATTTGGTTTATTATTATTATATCACAGTGTTAATTTTAAACATTACTGTCTCTAGAAAAACTCAAAATGTTATGATAACATGATTCTGAATAGGAATGAAAGATATCTTGGAAGAATATTATTAGGTGTTAAATCTTTGTAATTTTAATTTTAAGAATTGGTTAGGACTTGTTCTTATCGTTTCGTTAGCTTTCATGTTCATTGATTTTATTCATTTTTTCTTTTCTCTTAAATTGTAATAGATTGTAATTTACATTTTCAGAAACATTGTGCTGCCATGTATATAATATTATATGTGGATAACGGCGCTGATAAACTTTTATTATGCAATTGTTTGTTGTCCTAAATAAAATAAAATAAAATCTTAAAAATTAAGTTGTTTATATGATGGAATATAGATCTTGAGCAAGCCCAGAACAGTTCGCAGCTTTACTGGAATTCATGGAAAGGGAAAAAATTCCACGAAGAGAAAAGGAAAGGTTGTGATTAGAATTGCGAAGGATAGCAATGGAAGAAAGCCAAAATGTAATTTTAAGTCGTTTAGTTGGTATTAGACAATTTGATGCAAATTTTACCATTTTTTACAAGTTGAGACCATCATCGCTACCTCCGACAAACACTATTCCTTAAAATGTCTATGTAGTGATAGTGGTCTCAGCTGAGGGCTATAAACAATTTCAAATTGCCTTCAATATCAGAGGAACAATTAATTTTTGTTTGTATATAACAAAACCTATTTTAATTTATACTTAAAATGAAATAATGAAACTAATATTTATGTACAATAACTGTAGCTAATTGATTTTTATGTAAAGTAACAAATAATACCTAAAATGTAGGTTTTGAGTGAATTGTAAATAAAAAGTATTAATGACTGAAAAATCCTTTCTTTCCAACTGTGCATGCCACGAATATCATCAGTGTTTTAATAAAAAATAATAAACTTATTTGTAATAATAATAATGTTTTATTAATTATTTTATATTTAAGTAGGTACATTACATTGAACATAAAATTAACTGGACATTGACAAAATACTATTAATAACTTATTAATCATATGTAGGTAAATGATAAATTAAATATGAAGAACCTACATAAAAGTTACGTACGACGTACGAAGTTAAGTACGACGCGTTGGCGCAACGGTAAATGCATTGGCTGTTGCGCTAGCGGTCGCGGGTTCAATTCCCGCTCCCGACAGACATTTATATCGACCATATAGATGTTAGTCGTGGTCTGGGTGTTGTGTTTGTGTATTGTATATTGTATGTGTTTCCGGACCCCCAATACAGGAGAAAGTCCTACTGGAGGATCCGTTGAGTGTAAAGCGTTTATTAATTCTTATAAAAAAAGAATAAAAGTTTGTAACTAGACAATGTAAATAAAATCTTACTAACTTAGAACTACTATAACCTATTCAATAATAACTCAGCATGGCTCTTCCAAAATCATCATGGCTAAATGCTGAATATAGTTCAAAATTATCGTAAATAAACAATTCTCGGTCCTAACACAACTCTTTCATATTATCATAATAGACGCCATTTTTTAACGTTTACTACTGGGTCTCGGCCATCTTTTAGCTATCGTTCAAAAATTTCGACATCGCTTCGCTGACGCTTGTCAAAACTGTAACATGGCTACCATTTGTATGGGATGTAGTGATCGTCGTTGTAGAAACGATTCCATTTCGTTGTAACATTTTGAACAAGTAAACTTGTCTACGAATTTTCGATTCGTTTGTTATGATCACGTGACTTAACGTTGAGATGATGTCATTCCTATACATTTGGTTAGTTTTCTAATAGCGTTATCGATTGTAGATTGTCAACTTGGCTAAGGCCGCTGTAATGTTAATAACTCTTTGCATGAAATTAACCTGAACCAAGCAAAGTTAAATGACGTCGTTGACCAATTAAAAATGTCAATCATTAATGTAACCCATAAATTTAATACTGTTACTGTAGAAAATATGTTTAATGGTATTCTAAATGCATTACAATCAAGTTTATTTACGTTGTCCTTTAGAGTCGAAGATTTACTAAATTCCATTTTATTTGTAAAAAGCAATATTCTACACCCATCAATTCTGACACCGAATCAATTGTATAATGATATTGTTAATAATCTTAAGTTAATTCCTAAGTATAGAGATTTTCCTGTAAGTTTAGATATAAGCAATATACATACTTTTATTAATATAGCCGATTTAACATGTTATTACCTAAATAATAGAATAATGTTTATAGTTAAGCTTCCTTTAGTAGACCTACAGCAATTTAATGTATATAAAAACATACCTTTACCAACCCCACACGACAGCGACAAGTTGAACTCGTTTGCTATGATTCTTCCTTCAGAACAGTTCCTGGCTCTTAGTATAGATAGATTATCATATACTTACCTTAGTAATCTACATACTTGTAAAAAGATACTTACCGAAACTTACCTTTGTGAAATCACAGATGTCTACGCTGTACTTAATAATCCTTCCTGTGAAGTAGAAATTATCACCCAAGCCTTGTCATCAATTCCTGAAAATTGCCCTTATAAATTTATCTTTGGAGATGTAGATATTTGGCACAGATTAAACAATAATAAATGGGTATTTGTCCAAACAAAACCCTCAAAACTATCTATAGAATGTGATCACAATATCTTTGAATTTGTAATATCCGGTACAGGTATCCTTAATATTCCTTCTCAATGTACAGCCTTCTTTAAGAATCTAAAATTAGTTGCAAAAACATATCCAAAAATTAATGTTCCCTCTATATCCTCAGACTTTAATATAATTAATGATAGTTGTTGTAGTTTTAATCGGCTTAAGAAAATAAATATTGATATACCAACTCCTAAAATTAAAAGTGTTAGCCTAGATAATTTAAAAACTTTTAAAATTGTATCCGATGAAATAATCAATAACTTGAAAATTGTTGAAAAACCTAGCAACTTTAATAATCATGTAAGTTTTCCTATTATTAGTATATTATCTTTAATTTTATGTATCTCCTTAGTTTTAAGCTATTTTTGTAAAAGGGGCAAGTGTTCTAAAAAGCTCGTGGTTAATCCTATAACAGAGAATATTACAGATAACGATAATCCTGATATTGAACTTAGACCAGTTTCAACTATTCCGCGTTTACGTACTGAATAATTACTACCGGAAACTTACATTTTCCGTAAGTTTCCCTCTTAACCGGGGGGCTGTTATATACGTGTTATGTATGTAATAACCCTTACACTGGTGCCTCGTAAGCACTTTGAATTACAAGCTTATTAATCTCGAGTCTTCAGGGCTCAGTCTCCAGTCAACATCGGGTCAGACCACTTGCCTTTTCTATTTCCACTGTTTCAAAATAATAAAGTGACCCTTTTTCTAAATCAAGTTCATATTTCCTTTTATTCTTTTTTTTTTAAAAAGGCTCAAATAGAAAGCCGTATAACAGTACCATCATATGCGCTGTTTTCTCGTCTAATCGAAAAATGACACCGAGAAAATTACATTTGATCACCCGATAACAGTAGGCTCATTAACGTAATGTTTTACTATACCCACACAATCATTTCGCTTTACGTTGGTATTGGTTTATGAAATTAGTTTATAAAAAAAATATTATTAAATTTCCGAAAATAAAACAATGTATTTTTTTGATTTAAAAATTTATTTTCGTAATTAATTAGTCGGTTGTATAATCGGTTTTCGCTATTGGGTAGCATTGCTCGGCGCGTAGAGGAGGGGCGGTGCGGGCGCGGGCGGCGGCGCGGCGCTGGGCTGGCGACTGCGAGGCGCTGACTGTCGCACGGTTTGCCGGTTCGACGCCGCGTTGTAGTGGTATCCATCGAACTTGTCGCCCCCGCTCCCGGTCTGAGTTGGATATGTTGCTGTGCCCATGTACATTATCTAAAAAATAAGTTAGATTTAATAAGTAGATGGGTATGGTCAGTGTGAACGTATGGCTAAACAAAAAAAATCCACGTCATAGTTAAATAAATTTTTGGGATTACAGCATGTATTTGTTTATCTGTTGAAATCAAAAAATAACAATTTAGGAATAAAAATTTTAGTCTTTGGCCGGGTAATAATCAATTGTAGATAATTTTGATTGCTTTAGCTTGATTGATTCAACACCCCACAGCTGGGCATAAGTCTCTTTCTCAGTGTAAAAGAAGAATTAATTTCTTTCTTCATGTTTTCAATTCATATTTTCTTTATATTTATCAAGATAAAACTCAAATGTTCTGGTTACTTGAGGGCGATAGCCGTCAGGTCCTGCTTCGTATTCAACAAGCTGCGTCCTTCCATCTGGCAAGAGCACGTGGTATGAGCCCTGAGCGCGGTCGTCCTTACGTTTCTCATTGTGCCCAAAATCCAAGGATACAGCATTGTCTTGTACATCGTAAGTAAATTCATAATTCGCTGGTAACTGAAAACAAAATAAACATACATTCAATCATGTATATTAATAAAAGTTTATCAAAGTTATTGTAAGCCTGTTTCAGTAATTTCATATAATTACAAAAAAAAAAAATATCTCGTACTTCCTCTGTAGGCTTTTTTAGTTTAAGATTTTAAAAAGATATTTTAATAACTAAACATATATGTCTGCTGACCTGGTGAACCATGTACCCACGTATCTATTGTAAATATCGTATTCTGTATATTAATTGTTAATAACGAACACAATAAAAAAGAATTATCTAATTTGGTGCAATCGTCCGGAGGTTATACGCGATAACATAATAAATATAATAACAGGATGTTACTTACAGTTGGTTCAGGCATCGGTTTTTTGGCGCCACTGCCCCCGCCGCTACCTCCATTTGGTTTGGGTGGAAGATATTCTTGCGCACAAGTAAAAGATTTCAACGATATCAAAGCCAGCGTCGTTACCTAAATCAAGAGATGGATATGATAAATATTTTCTATATATTATATTACTTAGCATAAACGAAAGTTATATAGGTAGTAGTCATTAAATATTATAGCTTAAAATATACAATTTATGTTCTAAAAAAAGCCTGAAAACTCACGCAGAAAATCTTCCACATTTTTAGAATGTTATTTTATTGTCTGATTGTTATTGTCTGAAGATACCGAGTAGCTATGGTTAAAAATATCAGCAGGCGACGTATATAAATGCTCAAGTTGCGGTCGCGACCGTGCTGTCCCTGTAATTTTCATTACAATGCCGCACGACCTATGAAAATTTCGAAATAAAAATAACTCATAATAGCTAGGTTTACTCAATTTTTTGATGAGAATTAAAAAAATTGTGAAAAACACTAATTGTATCATAGAATGATCGCCCCTATGTTTGATCTTTCCTGTAATGATGAATCAAGCCGATGTCAAACGAGATGTACCTAACCGAAATATATATAAAAAGTAAATAATAATAATAGTAATATAGTAGTAGTAGTGTATATTAATAAAACCATACGATAATTATTTATTTATTTAAATTCATCTTCAATTTTTTTCGGAATGATTGATTTTATCTTTATTACCATTTTACTCTGTTCAGTAAAAATCAGTACTTTCGACCAATCTCTATCCTTCTTTTTCTTTCCAAAGTCTTTGAACGCATAGTCCACTTTCAACTTACTTTATATATGACGATAAATAATCTTCTTACTTTCTACTCCTTATTCACTTCAATCAGGGTTTAGAACAGGATATAGTACTACTGCTCTTGTTTAAGTCTCCGTGGACATCAGATATGTCATGGATAATAAAAGGCTAACTATTCTGTCTCTATTAGACTTCATTAATGCTTTTAATACGGTCATGACCTGGGCCTGATTAACCCTTAGGCTGAGCCTTAGGGGGAGCGCTGAAATCGTATCTTTGCATGCACTAATCTAGCATCATTGCGTCTACCCTACATATTTGACTTCAACTAGAACGAGACAAAACACTTAAACTAAATGCGCTTGTAGACTAGTGCTTTTAGCTTTTGAACCCAAAAAAAATAGTAGAATGAAACCCAACCAAACCCACCAACCCCAAAAGAAAAAAAAAAATGCAACGCAAATGAAAGGAAAAATAAATTACGGGCGATCAGAGATCGGGAAATGGTAGGGATGGGTTTAAGGGTACGGCTTATCTCGATTTCTGGCTAAACTACAAGTCCTATAATAAAAGTTCAATGGCAAAGTTGTAGGTAGTAAAAAGATTTACAACTTTTGTATTTACACTTTTTCACATAACCCAAAATTCAAAAAACCAATTTTTTGTTTTTTATTTTTATCTTTTACAAATTTTTTTTTTACTAATTTTGGTTAAACCTTAACTTTTTCTGTTCAAAACACACTGTAATTTTTTTGATTTAAAGTATTTATTTTTTTACCTTATTTTTAACTCAATATCGAAAAAGCACTCTCATTTTCAATCGAAAATTCTCACGTCAATATATTATAATATATTATTAAAAAAGTCGGTGAGTGTTTTGTTTTTTAAAATATCTCCTTTTTAGGAGCTGTAGTACTGAATTTATATATTTTTTATATGACTAGTCGACAAACAATCGTACGGTACAATAGTATCGGTAAATGTAAACAATTGCACACAACGCCGAACGAACATCATTTTTTTATTGGAACGGAGAACCTGCATCTGATGATGGGATCCCAGAGAAATCGAGGGAAACCCTCAAACAAAAATCCGCATAACTTTTTACTGGGTGTACGTTTATCATGTGGTCATATTTAAATTTCATCGAGATCTGATTACAACTTTTGGAGTAATCTTTGATAATGCGTATTTACTAGACTATTTTTTCGTCTACCTACGTTGTATTACTTGTCGATGTAATTGAAGTCGGTTTTTTTTTCGTTTGCCAGCAAACACAATTATTTATATATGACTATGGTGGCAAAGAAGCGTAGGCCACCTGATGGTAAAGTTTGCCGTAGTCTGTAGAGGTCCGCAACACTAGAAGCGTCGCAAGCGCGTTTCCCATCCTACCCCTGACCCTCCTTAGGCGCTTTGACCACCTTACTCACCACAGAAACACAACACTACTTGTGAGAAGATTACACTATTTTAGAGCAGAATGATTAAGCTTAATCTTCTGTAAGGTCAGATGGGTTGCTCCGAAGTTTGAGCAGGATATTACCCTGCTATCCCCTATCTTAATGTCATAAAAATGATTTCGTACTCGGTAGAAATTCTGAGATCACCTGGAAGAAAGCAGCGTATTGAATTAAACTACAATATTTTTTCTTCTTTATAAAGTATGTCTCTAAACAGCTTTAGAAAGATTATCAGAATTACAGATTATTAGTGCAAGGAAGTGATAGCTCGTTTAATCAAGACCTCAAGAGATGGGAAGATAATTGAAGAACTTTGATGGTTTAACGATCGCACAGATATATTTCCTTCTGAAAAGTAAAAGAGAGTCAACGGACTCTAACTGTAGTCTTACAGGTACATTTGTTGGTATAGATTTCATTGCACCAACAATAATTCTTAGGAATTTATATTGAATTTCATTTAGCTTTTCTGAGTCACTTGTTAAAAGGGGCTAAGATAATAGCACCATAATAAAGATGATTTCGTACTATTAGATTGTAAATTAATTTTAAAGTATAGGGGTGAGAACGTCAATCATTAGTCTTAGTTAATTATGGCTGTTGATATTTTTAATATGTTATCGGATTATTGATATATCGGTATTATAAAATATATCAATATTGGAGTTTCATGTAACGAAAAAAATTTTGTATTTTTTTCAAATATTGTATTTATATATCGGCTTTATTTGAAACTACTTTTTACCCACGACTTCGTACGTCTGAAAATTTTAATTTGTCTAGAGAATTTTCAATTTTCACGATTGAACCCTAAATTTTCTTTGAAAAAAAGTCTATGCCCATAACGTGCCTTAAAAAATCTTATATCTGTCAGTGAAATTTCCATCAAAATCGGTTGAACCCTTCCAGAGATAAACTCAGACAAAACAGAAGGACCGACAGACATTACGGATTGGATATATTTTTCAAGAGTATGTTGTAGCATGTATACTTATTACAGCTATTTTTAATAATCAGGCGCTTAGAATATAATATAACAATATCTCGGTTCGCTTAACTTCGGTTATCTTCGGTTATCTTCGTGGTATCCGTTGCTCCTCGAAAGTGTTTGAATGTGATCACGAGGTGGGTAACATGTGGGTAGTACTGCTAGCGGTCGACCGCTTAGCGAGGGTCTTTCTTTTTCTCCCTTAGTCGCGGTGCAGGCTACATTTAATAAATCATCGGGGTATTTGCCGTTAGCAGTCTCGCTCGATGCCGTTATAACTTGGGCAGTAACCACGTGGCTGAAGTAGGCGGACGGTGGCAGCAAGATTCTATTGGGACCTCAATTTCCTCACACCAATTTCTTCACCTCTCATTAATTCGCCACAATTACCTCACCACTCCAATTACTCGCTTCAGCCTGTAATATCCCACTTCTATAGGCCTGTTTCCCCATGTAGGAGAAGCATCAGAGCTTAATCCACCACGCTGCTCCAATGCGGGTTGGCGGATATATTCCCTACTATGAGTAACGATCGCTATCAGGTGTACTTGATAACGACCGGGACCGACGGCTTAACGTGCTCTCCGAGGCATGGTGGGGAGACCCACAAGGACTGCACAAACACCTAGACCACGGCAAACACCTGTATGGCCAATACAAATGTTTGTCATGTGCGGGGATCGAACCCGCAACCGCAAGCGCAACAGGTACAATCCATGGCTGTAACCGTTGCGCCAACGCGGCGTCCAAATATTCGCAACCATCTTTTGGCTCTCTAACCAGCATCAGCAACAAGTGGCTGTTAGATCAATCGAAGCTTCCTGATACTGGGCCCTGGGGTTTGGGGCTTGCCGGTGAATGCGGAGCCACGTGGACAAGTATTGCTATTTGAAGAACATATACCGGATAAGTGACCTTTTATAAATTCTCAGCTTGCTACCAGGAATAAGTTAGGTCCATTAAACTCGTCTCTTAAAAATAAATTAAATTAAATCTTTTATTTTTTATTAATTAGCCACTTCTAGAAAACTAAATTTTGTAAATACGAAAAAATACTGTCAATTTGGTAACCTCCTCTTTTTTGAGGTTGATTAATAATTCAACTATTAATGTCTACGCCGCAATATCTTCATGTTAATCCCATAATGATGAAATTGTACCTTTTGTACTTTTTTTAAATTTTTTACTATTTTCGTTTTAATATAAAGGAAGACGTTGACGGATTTTTAAACATTTTTATGTTTTTTTGATCAAACGAACTATTTCAGCATTATATTTATATCGAAATATGATATTAACAGTATACAAAAAAATATGAAATAGGGTGAAGAAGATTTATTTTATCATATTTATCTGCATTAAAAATGTAGGTACCATACAAAACTTTAAAAAGATAAACCTTTTCCTGAGATACGACAAAATCAGACCTACCCCACCCCAGCCTGCAAAATAATGATACTTGTAATAAAAAAAATACTAATTGATAGATTTTGAATAGCTCAATTCAACTACGTTGTCCTTTTAAATTGCTCACCTCAAATTATATAATTAAAAATCAATTTTTTTTTTTTTAAATCAAATATTTTCAAACTCCTATATCTTTTGATGTATACAATATTTTAAATTGCTCAAAGTGTTAAAAAACTGCTCAAGTTGCATTTATAATTGCTCAAGTATAGTTTGGAACAGATCCACTTCCCTTAATTTTTAAATAAATATAAATAGTTTAAACAAATAAAATATTGATATTTGTAAAAAAAAAAATACTAATTGATAGATTTTGAATAGCTCAATTCAACTACGTTGTCATTTTAAATTGCTCACCTCAAATTATATAATTAAAAATCAATTTTTTTTTTTTAAATCAAATATTTTCAAACTCCTATATCTTTTGATGTATACAATATTTTAAATTGCTCAAAGTGTTAAAGAACTGCTCAAGTTGCATTTATAATTGCTCAAGTACAGTTTGGAACAGCTCTACTTTCCTTAATTTTTAAATAAATATAAATAGTTTGAACAAATTTAACGTAACGATCGCTATCAGGTGTACTTGATAACGACCGGGACCGACGGCTTAACGTGCTCTCCGAGGCATGGTGGGGAGACCCACAAGGACTGCACAAACACCTAGACCACGGCAAACACCTGTATGGCCAATACAAATGTTTGTCATGTGCGGGGATTTGTTCGAAATTTGTTTATTTGTTCGAAATTTATATAATTATTTAAAAATTAAGGAAAGTGGAGCTGTTCAAATCTGTACTAGAGTAATTATAAATGCAACTTGAGCAAGGTTTTAACACGTTGAGCAATTTAAAATATTGTATACATCAAAAGATATAGGAGTTTGAAAATATTGATAAAAGAATATATTTCAACGACTTTTTTGATTTTAAATTAAATAATTTGAAGTGAGCAATTTAAAAGGACAACGTAGTTGAATTGAGCTATTGAAAATGTATCGATTAGTATTTTTTTTATTACGAATATCCGCAATTTTTTTTGCTTTGCATCATTGTCTATGCGCACGCGTAGCGTACACTTGTCTTATGATATAAACGTTAAATTTGTTCTAACTATTTATATTTATTTAAAAATTAAGGAAAGTGGAGCTGTTCCAAGCTGTACTTGAGCAATTATAAATGCAACTTGAGCAGTTCTTTAACACTTTGAGCAATTTAAAATATTGTATACATCAAAAGATATAGGAGTTGAAAATATTGATAAAAGAATATTTTTCAACGACTTTTTTGATTTTTAATCATATAATTTGAGGTGAGCAATTTAAAAGGACAACGTAGTTGAATTGAGCTATTGAAAATGTATCGATTAGTATCTTTTTTATTACGAATATCCGCAATTTTTTTGCTTCACATCATTGTCTATGCGCACGCGTAGCGTACACCCGTCTTATGATATAAACGTTAAATTTGTTCAAACTATTTATATTTATTTAAAAATTAAGGAAAGTGGAGCTGTTCCAAGCTGTACTTGAGCAATTATAAATGCAACTTGAGCAGTTCTTTAACACTTTGAGCAATTTAAAATATTGTATACATCAAAAGATATAGGAGTTGAAAATATTGATAAAAGAATATTTTTCAACGACTTTTTTGATTTTTAATCATATAATTTGAGGTGAGCAATTTAAAAGGACAACGTAGTTGAATTGAGCTATTGAAAATGTATCGATTAGTATCTTTTTTATTACGAATATCCGCAATTTTTTTGCTTCACATCATTGTCTATGCGCACGCGTAGCGTACACCCGTCTTATGATATAAACGTTAAATTTGTTCAAACTATTTATATTTATTTAAAAATTAAGGAAAGTGGAGCTGTTCCAAACTGTACTTGAGCAATTATAAATGCAACTTGAGCAATTCTTTAACAATTTGAGCAATTTAAAATATTGTATACATCAAAAGATATAGGAGTTTGAAAATATTTGATTTAAAAAAAAAATTGATTTTTAATTATATAATTTGAGGTGAGCAATTTAAAATGACAACGTAGTTGAATTGAGCTATTCAAAATCTATCAATTAGTATTTTTTTTTTTTTTACAAATATCAATATTTTATTTGTTTAAACTATTTATATTTATTTAAAAATTAAGGGAAGTGGATCTGTTCCAAACTATACTTGAGCAATTATAAATGCAACTTGAGCAGTTTTTTAACACTTTGAGCAATTTAAAATATTGTATACATCAAAAGATATAGGAGTTTGAAAATATTTGTTTTTTTTTTTAAATTTGATTTTTAATTATATAATTTGAGGTGAGCAAATTAAAAGGACAACGTAGTTGAATTGAGCTATTCAAAATCTATCAATTAGTATTTTTTTTATTACAAATATCATTATTTTGCAGGCTGGGGTGGGGTAGGTCAAAATCAGTACGAAATTACTTACGAACGTTATATGTTTATAGTACAGATTACAGTGTA
Organism: Melitaea cinxia; assembly: GCF_905220565.1. Taxonomy (NCBI): domain Eukaryota; kingdom Metazoa; phylum Arthropoda; class Insecta; order Lepidoptera; family Nymphalidae; genus Melitaea; species Melitaea cinxia. The sequence goes on from NC_059401.1 coordinate 12,531,259, forward strand.
AAAGTAATACGTACAGTAGTTTAAATTTACGATTATTTTGTAGATTAAATAATTTATAAGATACATTTAAAAATTGAAATTTTTACAAAATAAAGTGTTGTTTGTATTGATTTTAATATTAAGCGATATATCGTCCAAAAATATTAGTTATAAATATCAATTTTATTACAAATATCGATATTTCGATATGTCGATATTTTATCCAGTCAGTCAAATAGTAAATGTCAAGTCGAAAAAGGTGCCGTGCAAATGTGTGCATATGACATTTACTATCGAAAATTCGAAATTACCATTTTTACAGTAAATTTAAACTTATTTACTAAGGAGTACGATTTAATTTTTAATGTTTGAGGCACCGATCCTAACCATACCAGCTGTCATTTTAATAGCGAATCCTAATATTCATACTTAAGAAACTTAGACTTAAGAATCTAATTGATGTCAGTAAAAAACTATTGAAAAAGCACAATCGCTGTGATAAAAGGATATCCTGATAAGCAAATATTTAGAGTTTAAGACTTTTATATTTAAAATGAACTCTATTTTAAGAAGTGCGGCAAGACCGCTTAGCAGATTTTTATCAACGACCCCAGTGAAGCATTGTGCCGTTCCACCTAAGTTGAAACCAAAGAAATTTGTCGGGCCGATCACATGGAAGTCTATGGCCGTTACGGCACTCGTTGGCGGTGGCCTTACAGCGTTTATGTTATACGTGAGAAAAGAAAAACAAGAAGCTTTGGATCGTGATAGAAAACGTCAGCTTGGTAAGGCCAAAATAGGAGGAACGTTTGAGCTGGTAGATTCCGAAGTGAGTACAACTTATTTTCTTCAATTCTTATCAGACCATTATAGAAGTTTTTAGTAGGTCTAGATGGTAATTCATTAATCTTTCCAAAGTCCATCATTATCTTACAGTAATAAACCTTCAAAAGAGTATCTAATTTATCAACTACTGATTTTAGTAAATAATAAAAAGCTAGCTACAAATTAAAAAGCATTGTAATGTACAGATGAATGTATAACACACAAAAATATATATTATAATAATTAAAACTAGCCTTAATATGTATGGAGTTAAAATTTGTTTTCATGTCTTTGAATATTTGTTAAAATGATATGTATTTAATTGAGAAAATTATTAATATGTGTAAATATATAAATTATGAGTTAATATTGCAATATGGAGTAACCGTGCCCTATTATTATAATTGATAATATTTTTAATACATTTGACATTATAGAAAAATAACAAAAATGAAAAAAGAATTGATAAAATTACACATATACATATTTTTACTAGTTTTTTTTTTATATATATTCACAGGGAAGAACAGTAAAAAGTACAGATTTTCTCGGCAAATGGCTATTAATATACTTTGGCTTCACACATTGTCCCGATATCTGTCCTGACGAGCTGGAAAAACTAGCAGAAGTTGTTGATAAACATGGTAATGTGATGTGTAAAAACCAATATTTTCCCTTGTTTATAAAATAGTATATTTTTTCTCTAATCATCATATTTCTCAATCATCAGTCATTTAAAAGGTTTATTCCTTGATCAGTATTGAATACCAGAAAGAGTGAGTAAATAATTTCTGCTTGCATGGTTTTTGCAACACCTAGTTAGGGGTAAAACACTTACAAGAAAACAATTATATAATATTCTAATATCTTTTTAGATCAAACTCCATCATCACCACCAATGCAGCCAATATTCATTTCAGTGGATCCTCAAAGAGATACACCTGAAATTGTAGGAAAGTGAGTAATCTAATTCATTATTTTGAATTATTTAAATATTAATAAAATATTTATTTGTAGTGGTTTTATTATTTTTTGTGTTAAAGGTACTGCAAGGAGTTTACGCCAAGATTACTAGGCCTGACTGGAACTAAAGAACAAATTCAACAAGCTTGTAAATCCTACAGGGTTTATTTTAGTGCTGGGCCCCAGGATGTTGATAATGATTATATTGTAAGTATTAGACTGTTATTTACACTGCTCTGGTGTAGTAATGTATGCAGTCACCTAAAACATCAACGGTTCAATTCCCGCTCGGGATGGATATTTGTATTTCTACAAATATTTCTTTCCGTTTTTGATGTCTGTCCTTGTGTGTCGGTCCACTGTGCCTCGGAGAGCATGTTGAGCCATCTGTCCCAGTTGTTATTATAAATACCCGTTTTTTCATAATAAATTCTATTAACAGCAAGTTAAGATAGAAAATTTGCAATACTTCTGCTAAAGTATCAATAATTATTATTGATAACTTAATAATATAATTATATTTATTGCAGGTTGATCACACTATTATTATATATTTAGTAGATCCCGATGGAGAGTTTGTGGATTACTATGGACAAAACAGAAACGCATCAGATATATACAATTCTATTCTTGTAAATATTCAAAAATACAATCAGGGCAAGAAGACATCTTGGTTCTAAAATAAGTAATAATAATAGCATTTAGTTAGTTTTATTGTTCCAAATGAAAATTGAATAAATTTATTTATTGCCAATAAATGTATATTGTTTTTTATTGATTATATATATATATGGGTTTGATGTTACTCCTTATGGGGTCTCCCCACCGAGCCTCGGAGAGCATGTTAAGCTGTCAATCCCGGTTGTAATCATGTACACCTGATAGCAATCAGGCTGAAGTGAAAGGAGAAGAGAGCTCACGAGCTCATTACCTAAAAGAGGGTTGCAGACCAGTCCTGCAGTCACTAAGAGTCACCCCCTCTTTAACAAATTGACTACTATTGGCATCTGGTTAGTATTTAAACTATTTAATAATTATGGGCGTAATTAGTTTTATTTTATAACTCAGTCAAAACAAAAAGAAACTTAGTTTAAAAAAATGTGCTGAGGACATTGTAATTTTTTTTTACGTCGGTTTCATAACGTCATATTCACATTTCATATTATTTTTCTTATTTCAAAATAGTATAATAGAGTATTGTCACAAATAGATACTGTAAATAAATTAGAAGCAGTATTATTTTGTAACATTCATAACTTCTACTCTCTAAGACATAACATAAAAGAAGAAAAGAATTGGACCTAAGGTCCTCACTGTAGGATCCCATATTTATTGTAACATTTGTTAAACTTATACCAAAGATATTCAGAAGCTAATACTTTTAATGATGATTTTCTGTTTAACTTATTGTTGGTCTTCCGACCCCATTTCTTTCAACTTGTGACGTGAAATATTGTGAGCATCAAAGTCAAGGACCTTTGTCATATCAAGTTAATTTGTTGTTGTATAATAACATTAGTTAGATCTTAAGTTTATTTTCTGGATAGAGATTTTAGATTAAATAAGAATAAAACAAATTAATAAGTATACTTTATATCTGTTACAATTACGTTTGTTTCATGAGGAGAGACAGCACAGTTTTAGCAATAGGATTTCTTTGGCAATGGGTAAATTACCTTAAAAATTACTCATTTGAAATAAATAACTTGATTACCATACCATATTCACTTAAAAATTAGTTGTCATTTTACTGGTAATTTTTCGAATAGTTATATGACTACCAGATGTCTGTATTTGAACTAGACTTTGGTCTAACTGGTACAATTTCACCGCACTTTCCTCCACAACCGACTCAGAATCATTAATGTTTACATTGTTCTCATTAATGGCCACTAAATTATGATTTATATTTTGATTGTCGTAATTTAAATGATTTGTATTGTTTAGATGTATTTGTTCTTGGTAATTTACATCATTTTGTCCAACACTGACTACCACAAGTTCTGCTTTCACGTCACTGTCATCTTGTAGCACTAGTTCCCCGGACACTTCTAGCGGGACTTCTTCAACCAATGTTACATCTTTATTGTCATTATTATCATTGTTTGATTCCCCAGTACTGCTCACGATAATTTCGTTAGGAGTGTTGTTGGTGTAAATTATATTATTATCCATTACAATTGGTACTTGCTGAACTATTAAGATGTTTTTTTCTTTATTTTTCTTATCTTTATCGTGGTTCTTGATATGTTTCGCTAAATAACATTTCTTCTTAAATTTTTCGTTACAAATCGCACACTCGTATTTGGTTTCACCTGCAATTCAATAAAAATGAATGACGTATCGTTAATGTCTGAAAAATTTACACATTCCTTCCTTTTGTTAATTTTACAATAAAACTTGAGTTACAATACTGAACGAGAACTGAAAAGAAAAAGGGTCAGTTAGAAAATCTTTAACATCTTTAAAAGTATCTGACCTTGCTTTATGAAATAAAGACTAAATTTGAAAATATTTAATAAAATTATATATAAAACCATTGTAATAATATTTGATAATTGTATAAAAAACTGAAAATGTAATATTATAGTCGTTTTTGAATTTATCTATATATTATTTATTAACTTATTGAATTTATATATATATATATACATATATATATATATATATATATATATGTATTTTAATCCAAATCAATTGCTTCGCGTTTGTTTTAATTTTACAATAAAATTGTAATGTTATAAATATTGTGATCATCTATACTAATATTATAAAGAGGAAAGATTTGTTTGTTTGTTTGTTTCGAATAGGCTCCGAAACTACTGGACCGATTTGAAAAATTCTTTTACCATTAGAAGCCGACATTATCCCTGATGAACATAGGCTACTTTTTATCGCGTTATTTATTAACCACATTATTTAAGCAACATATTTTAATTTTTCTATCTTTGTAATTCAGTAACTAGCAACTGTCCGTCGTCGTCGCGCCTCGCTTATATGATATATAAAAAGGGACTTTTTTTTAATAAATCAGTGTTTTTAAATTATAATTATCGTGGTAGCTGGTAATTGAAGCAGCACTGTTTCCGAGTCGAAATGAAAATATAATTTTTATAAAGCCCTCGGTAAGACGCGTAAGAGGCGCGGTACCGGTGTGCGTGAGGTGGTGGTCGCGCAGGCGCGCCGCGTTGACGAACGTCTTGGCGCACACGCAGCACGCGAACGGGCGCTCGCCCGAGTGTTGCCGCAGGTGCGTGCGCATGTCCGTGCGCGCGAACCTGCGGGCACAGCACAGCTCGAGCAACATGCACCGAAGGGCACGTGGGTGCTTGCAGCCTGTTACATCCCACTGCTTCGTCCGCTCGTTTGCCCCCATTGTTACAAAAAAGCAACTGGTATACATATAAAAAATTAGAGGTGGATTTCTCTAATCTTCGTATATCTATATAAAATTCTCGTGTCACAATGTTAGTTACCATACTCCTCCGAAAAGGCTGGACCGATTTTTATGAAATTGTGTGTGCTTATCGAGTAGGTCTAAGAATCGACCAACAATCTATTAAATTATATGGGAGGGGGGGGATTAAGGGTATAATAACATATATGGCAAAACAACGTTTGTGGGTCAGCTGGTTTTTATATATATATCTAGTATATCCTTGAATGATGAGCTTTGCTTTTTCATATTTACATTAGTTACAGCAGCCCAATGACGTCTACGATACCAGGATATTTACAAGTTCGTTGTCGTTTAAGCCTGGTTTGATGGCCTGGGTTGGCCTGACCCTCCCCAGGTACATTTTTTTTTACGTGGAGAAAATCCATCATGGATACCCCCGGGGGCGCCAGAGGGTTAGGTTAGGTTATAGTCATCCGCCTGGGTGGGGCGAGATGGTGTCGCGCTAGCATGCGCTACCTCGCCCCGGCGGTAGGCCCGGACAAAGACTCCGAGCCCCAGCACAATGGTGGGGTGGCCTCGCTCACAACAGGGCCACCCCTCAGCCGTGTGGGGTTGTGTAGTCCGGCCGGCCGAAGTCCTCCGACTCCGGCCGGACCTCCCCAAGTACCTAATCTAGCTACCTAATATCGCTTCAGAGACTCAACACTACTTGAGAGCAATAGATTGGTAGCCATTTTCTGTAAGGTCACTTGACTTTCCTCAGATCCAGATTTCGAGGAGATATTTATTTCATGCTGAGGCCCACCTCAGTAAAAGTATGTGTGTTATCATTCTAATTGTCATTAAAATATTTTACACAAATGCAAAAAACTTCACAGTCAAATATTTACAATTTGGTTACCTTTTGCCGCAAATATGACAACTGTAAGGCTTCTCCCCGGTGTGCGTGCGCCGGTGACTCGTCAGCGAGGAACCAGATGTAAATTTGCGATCGCAAATATCACACGTGTATGGCCTTTCACCTTTATTAAAGAAAAAAATAATAATCTTATATCTGTATAGGTAGTAGTCGTTATACAGTAGGTATATTTTACTTCTAGTCCAGCTCCTACTCCAGCCTGTTTTAAGCAACGTCTAAAGAAGTATTATATGTCCCTTAACATTAATAATATTCAGAATTTAAACATACATATTTTATATCAATATCTATTTTATATTTATACATGTATATTATACTATTTTGATTATTTATGTATGGATATTTGTATATGTGTATGCGTATAAATTAATGAATCTATCATACACTATTTTTATTCATCTTTAAGAATATTGTACACTTCCTATCCGTCACTACTATATCGTGTCCTGTGCCCAAAGGTTATCTGGAAGAAATCGCTCTTCAGCGATAAGATCGCCTTTGTATATCTTTTTTTTAGTTACTACTATTTGTTTATATTTAGGTGTACAATAAAGAATATATTATTATTATATTTTAAGGTAAAAACAAAAACTCGTGCTATTTTGTTTACCATTAATTGTATGATATATTATATAGTATAAGATTGATGTTACATACCGGTGTGTGTGCGCATATGCAGCTTAAGATTGGAGCTTTGTATGAAGGTCTTGCCGCATATCGAGCACACGTAAGGCTTCTCGCCTGTATGCGTTCTGTGATGCGTGTTTCGAGTAGACTCGTGACGAAACCTGGCCGGTTTAATTTATTTTTACGGTCAATATACAATATAAGCAACTAAACCATGATTAATGAAGCCAGATGCCCCAGTGGAAAACGCATACGAATCATAAGAGAACGGCCACGAACTTAAATATGGCCTATTACACGAAGTGTATGTTTATTAACACATCTTCTCGTTTTAAATGTTTCTAGAAATAATAGCTAATAAATAATAATAAGTAAGCCTCCAAGTCTCGGTACCCGTATGATTATTGTTGAATGACTATTATTATTCTGTAGCGACATCTATCGCGCGGCACACAAACTAGAGAAAAACTGACGTATCCTAACATCGCGCTATCAAAGTTATCAAAGTGATTGAGTATATATACAAGATCTCGACAACAACCGTCGGGGCGTTAGCCCGCCAGACATAACACCCGTCTGGTTGGAGGATCCTGTCTATAATTCTATTAGCACCATAACATACCGTTCCTCGAGGAATGATAAATAATACAGTAAATAGATTGATTAGAACAGTAAAAGCCTATAACATCAGTTTCCACTCCATTTGCCTTAATAAGGCCCCGCCGGACGGTGTGTCAGTGTGGCGTTACCGCTTGTCGCAGTAGGCGCAGGCGAAGCGCTTGAGGTCGTCGTGCACGAGGCGGTGCGAGGCGAGCAGGCGGCGCGACGGGAAGGCCTTGCCGCAGTCCGCGCAGGCGCACGGCCGCACGCCCGTGTGCCGCGACGAGTGCGCCGCCAGCTGGCTGCTGTCCACGAACCTAGAAAATTTAGTAAGTTTATAAAAAGTGCGCTGGTTCATTTTTATGAAGTGAGCTCACTTTCATAAAAGGTTCAATCAATAAAGGTTTCATAAAGGTTCATTAAAAAGTGAACCGGATCGTTAAAGTGAGCCAGTTCATAAGAGATGTTTTTCAGTTTATACATTCAACCTGTAGTTCCCGCTGTTGGCCATTGGTAGGAGAAGGGTTGAAGCTCCACCACGCTGCTCCACTGCGGGTTGGCGGATATGTTCCCTACTATGAGTAACGATCGCAATCGTACTTATGATAATGTCCGTAGGCTCAACATACTCTCCGAGGCACGGTGGGTAGACCCACAAGAGCAAACATCTTGTATTGTATTGTTGTGGGCTCGGTTTTCCGCATTTAGACAGAGAGGTGGTCCGAGCAGACATCTAAACCAGAAAGAAATATTTGTACAAATACAAATATCAATCCGGAGCGGGAATCGAACCCACGTACACCAGACAGTTTTCAACAGTTCATAAACCAAACGAATGTGAGACGAGTACCTCTTCTCACACACGGCGCACTGGTACTTCTTCTCGACCTTCTCCCCGGTGTGCACGCGCGAGTGCCGCCGCAGCGCGCTCAGCTCCGCGAACGTCTTGCTGCACACCTCGCAAGCGAACCGCTGTGACTCCATATGACGCCGGATGTGACGTCTGAATCTGTTCCTTTCTAAAACAGTTATATGTGTTGTTACACAACCGGTATATCATATACAATGACAACTAATAGTATCAATGCTATTGGAGGTTAAAAATAATTATAAAGACTACTCAAATGGTTGCAGTGTATATATGCCTTCCTGGCTATTATAAAATAAATGCTACTTAAAACAGACTGAGAAAAAAACGTTTAATGACTTTATTTATAAACTATTTATATGTAGATATTTAAAACCATTGGCAACGATAACAGGTACTAACAATAAGCTTATGTAACATTCTCTTTATGATTAATTTAGTTAATTCTTACCATTAAATGTCTTAAAACATTGATTGCACATCCAGTTAGTACCCTTGACATGTAAAGCTGAATGGATATGGAGATCATTTTCAGAGTTAAATGACTCCTTGCACTGGCTACAGTTGTATGGCTTACTTATTTTTCCAATATGACACTTTTTGGTGTGCGTTTTCAATGTTTTTGACTTTAAAAAGGTCTGTAATGTGAAGGGAATGTTTTTTATAACTCCTCGTCTAAAAGAATAGCGATAAAAACAATTTTATATTAAGTACTTAATAAATTTAAACTATCTTCTTTGTTTTAACAACAACTGAAAGTAACTGTTATAAAAATACAACTCTACTTTTACATTCACACATACTGTAGCTGAATAGATGATGTGTGTATTTGGTATTTGTTAAGACAATGACACTGAGAAATTATTATATCAAAACATGAGTAGTATTATGAACATACCCTTGAACATTTACTACAATGTAATCGTTTCTTTTTTCCTTTATAATTCGTTTGACCAGCAATTTTAGTATTATTTGATTCTGAAAAAAAAAAACTAAATTTAGTAATATTTATAAATATAATTAAACAAGATGTAGTCCAAAATATGACAAACCTGAAAGCTCTGTTTTTTTCAAAGGGCTGTAAAACAATAATTAAATATTTCAATTAAAATAAAATATTTGAGAACTTTGAGAATGTTATTTGTATAATAAAATATCTGTATAATTAGGTCCTGACCTCTGATCGTCTTCACCTTTATCGCAATTGCTTTCATAAAAAAAATCATCTTCCAAATATTCTATATCTGTAAAATGATAAAGTTCTTTACAAAACATGTGTAGAAAAAATAAAAAAATAAATACAAATTTATTAAAAAAAAAGCTTTAAAAAATCATCCATCAGAAAAACTAAAGCTTGTTATACATACATTCAGAAACAGATATTGTTATTTATTTTTTCAAATAAAATAATAATAATAATTTGCATACATTTTTCTATACATATTTGACATCTTAAATTCCAAAGTATCAAACATAAATTATGCCCAGCAGTGCAATATTACGGGCTGAAGCGAAACAAATTAAAATATTAAGATTGTTCAGAATTTTACTTTCCCAAGCATAGGGTAGTCATAAGTATATAGGTCAGTTATTTTCTTTAATCTTATAGTAGACAACACAATTTCTTCTCGATATAATTATATTAAAATTACCAAAAAAATATTAAAATTCAAATTATCAACATATTGAACTCTATTACAAACAATCGAGATATTTGGCAGTGAAATAGTATTTGTAATATTAGTATGCATTTAAATTTTATTATTCCTATATGTACGATTTTATTTTTGTGTTACCCACAATTAGGAATTCTAAACATTTTTGAATATCATATCAAAAGTTGACCGCTCCAGCGGGATTCGAACCCGCGTCTCCGACTGACCGTGTCGGCGCTCTAGCCAATTAAGCTATGGAACGATGTACCCGCTAGAGCGAAACTTTTGATATGATGATTTTTACTTTCGGTTTAAGCGAACCGTGGCGCCGTCTATAGTGAGTTCTTTACAGAGACCCGTAACTATTCAAAGTTTCATATTACAATGAAAATCTTTGACAGGAGACGACACCATGCTATTTTTTATATGTACGATTTTATTTTTGTGTTACCCACAATTAGGAATTCTAAACATTTTTGAATATCATATCAAAAGTTGACCGCTCCATTTTGAGAATGGAGCGGTCAACTTTTTGAATAGTTACGGGTCTCTGTAAAGAACTCACTATAGACGGCGCCACGGTTCGCTTAAACCGAAAGTAAAAATCATCATATCAAAAGTTTCGCTCTAGCGGGTACATCGTTCCATAGCTTAATTGGCTAGAGCGCCGACACGGTCAGTCGGAGACGCGGGTTCGAATCCCGCTGGAGCGGTCAACTTTTGATATGATATTCAAAAATGTTTATTATTCCTACTCAAATAGCCAGTAAAATCAATTTTATGTATCTCAGTTGTTATCACATACGATAGCAATTTTTACTCATGGTAGAGATAAATTTGCCAAACCATAGTAGAGCAGCGTGGGACCCTTCTTGTCAGACCTTATTGCATCTGATCCTATTGTATGAAAGAGGCTTCAGTCCCACGTTGGGACATAACAGACTGCTTCAGTTACTAGGTAGTAAACTTATTTTGATAATATAATATTATACCTTCATGTTCTGCATTTATTTCAAACTTTATGTTGGACTCTATTTTTATTTCATTGTCATTCGTAACACTGTCTTTTACTTTATTTGGAAGATCTTGTTTTGCTTCTAAAACATCATTAATAATTGTTTGTGTTCTTGTATCTGCTTTATCAAATTCCCTGCAAAAACATTTAAAATTTAAATAATTTTGAAATTACTTTAACAAAATGTAGTGAAGACATGGAGACACGGGTACGAGGACAAGATGAGTATACGACAATGTGATATGAGTGCGACTTCACCAAAGGTACTTGGCGTAGAGTAACATTTATTCTAGCGAGGTGGATACTGAGTTGTGTTGAACCTGAGACTTTCCGAGAGCAACCAGTCAAAAGGCACAGTAAGGACACTCAAAATCATGCACAAACTAAGCACTAGAGTCTAGTGTACCAGTCAGCCAGGAAGATATATTCACTCTTCCATATAACTTTGATAGCTTGATGTAACTGAGGTTTCCGCCATCTAGTGACTAGTGCCTTACTTAACATTGTTATCTTATTTTAATAAGATTTGTTACATTACTCATTTAAATTTAAAAACAAATTTGTAATATTAACCTGGTATTGTGAATATAATGTATATTACTAAAACCTTTTTTCCTTAAGGACCTTAAAATGTCATCAGTCTTTCTACATTTAAGCTGGAAATTATAGCAATGAATCACATCTTGCTGACACGATGCACATATTTGAAATGGAAGACTCTCATCAAAATTAACCTGAAATATTTTTTTTATACATGTAACTAAATAAATAATTTAATTAGCTTAACTAGATTAAAATGGTGCTCATTCAAGTGGCGTGACCAGGGGAAATAGGGGGGGGGAGATTGTTATTATTTGCCAACCCACAGTAGATTATCAGGGTGGATTAAGCTCAGACCCTGCTCCTACATGGAGGCCTTTCCCCAGCAGTGGTAAATTACTAGTTAAATCAATCAATCACATATCGTTATTGTCTTTTTAAAGAGGAGCTTATTATTAGCATAATAATTGGATAAAACAATAGATTCATTCATTTATATTAAAAATTTGATAGTAAAATAGCTATTTTTATTTATTGACAACAGTCTTTAACAATTGTGTTTTTTTTTTTAAGTTGATATTGTATTTTATTATATATTAGACTTAAAATAATTTATTATATATTGAATATCCACTTACTTTAATAGAAGATATGGATGTAAACATATCAGCCAAACTTTCATCTTCAATCATAGTCGCTAGTGAAACCATATTTTTTTCTGCCATAAGACAAGCTCGACAGAGGTATTTTATATCTTTATTTCTAACTTTAGATTGATTGATGTCAACGATTGCAGTCAAGGGTATTGAGTTTTCTAAGTCATCAGTTGATTCAATATTTTGATTGTTTTGACTGGTCATATTTAGTTTAGATTTGGTTTTGGATTTGTTAAAGAATGAACAGTTTTGTCTCTAACAAACACAAAAATATTTTATATTAATTTAACCTTTCCAAATTCTTATATTATTATGTTCACAATAAATAATTATATAGGTATTTAATTTAGTGTCACTGAACGGACATTTTTATATTGTTAAATGTTAAAATCAATACTTGTTTTTCTCCATTAATTTTTTTAATTTTTGTAAAGATATATTGTAAATATTTTACATTAAAAATTTCATAATCATCATTATCAATATTGTTGAAAACAAAACAGAGATGGTAAACAAGATACAATTTAATACACTATATTCTAAATAATTATTACAATTTCCGACTGCTTTGCGAATTAAATATAAAGCATTACTTTTATATATAAATTAATTGATTTGTTTAATGTTCATGGCTTTAAGTATTTAATGGTACAAGTTTCAGTTGACAACAAGAAAAATAGCCCCATAATAAGTTACTCTATGGAATATAGTCACAGATTAGTTTAAAATATAGTACTCTCGGCGGTTGACAAGTTGCACCAGTAGATGGGTACGTTCCACTAATTCCACAAAACGATCGCAATCCGTAACTGGGACATGAAAAAGTATCGATACTTTGTGGTATCGAGTACATTTCCATTCGATACCGAAATTTTTGTACTCGATACTTTGCATTCGATACTTTTACTCAATGAGTACTTTTTGGCAGTTGTCGTATCAAATTAGAAATTAAGTTTTAAATTGGTAATACTACCCTTTTTTTAGTCGATTGAAATTTGAAAACAGTTGTCACTATTTACCAACCCGCCTGCCCAGCGTGGTGACTATGGGCAAAGCACATGAGTTCACGTTATTTTTGGCGTAAACTTGTGGAGGCCTATGTCCAGCAGTGGACTGTATAGGCTGTAATGATGATGATGTCAGTATTTGTACGATAATTTAAAGCGACGAACTTTTTTTGGAAGTCGAAGGATCAATACTTCTAGGTATCGAGTTATTTTTGTGTTTGTACTCAACACCTAGAAGTATTGATGCTCGTTTCTTTGTTTCTTTTTTTTCTTTGTTTTCTTTGTTTCTTCTTTCTTTTGTTTTCTTTGTTCCTTCTTTCCTTTGTTTCGATTTTATTACTACGATCCTTTTTTTCGATAACACTCATGATTACAGTATCGATACATTGTATTCGATACCATGTCCCTCATCGCAACGACTGTAACGCTCACTCCTATTCTATCATTATACGGTTCACCTAAGTGGTGGTCATCGCTAGCGATCGCTCGACGTCATAGATGACATCACTGTTCGTGACCACATCGCGCACTTCACCCACAAAATATAGGTGGGTCAGAGTTGGCTTTCATCAAAACGTGGCGGGTATTTGAAAAAACAACTGTCAATGTCAAATTGTGAACGTCATCGAACTTGAACTTTCCGAGTCTCATCACACATCACTTTAGCCTCTAGCAGACCACTGCTTGAAATAGGCCTTCCCAAGCTCGCGCCAGATATCTCGGTTTTCCACAATCCTCATCCAGCCTATACCAGCATCTTTTTTTATATCACTAGGTCGGCGAACAAGCGTACGGCTTACTTGATGGTAAGCGATTACCGTAGCTTATAGACGCCTGCAACAACAGAAGCATCGCAAGCGCGTTGCCGACCCAATCCCCAATCCCCCCCAGGAGCTCTGGTCACCTTACTCACCAACAGGAACAAGTTCCAGGACAAGTCTGCTCCAACAGCCCACTGCCACTTCAATTTGTTAACAGGGGATCGGACATTAATCAGATTAAAATCTGTAATGTACTTAGATAAAATAAATATACTTTTTACGATTACTTATCTAATAATAATTTAATATCATTCATTTAAATATTTTTAAATGAAGAAATAAAATGTTGTCATTAACAATATTTTTAATCTGTAGTGAAACACAACTACAGTGCGTGACGTCATTTGTGGGATCAAGCATTGGCTGCGTTCCACTAAGCGTCTGCATCATGTTTTCACCATGCCGTCATATTGCGAGCACGCAGCTGACGTAGTTCTCTCACGGATAGTTTTATTTCTAATCCGGTCTTTTAGAGAAAGCGCAACCGATTTTCACCATTCGTTTCTACTTTTTCGTTTTTATTCACTCACAACGCCTACAGCTGCATGTTTTCACATGCATATTACGAGCACACAGTTAACACCTGACAACACCCAAATATGCGTTCCACTTATAAAATTCGCCTACAACGCCCGCGGCATTTTTCAGGTTAGGGGAACGGCAATTTCAGTGGTCGCGGTCGATGGCGCTGTGGGCCTTTAGTGGATCGCGCGCTAATAGTCACGGTCAAGAAGTTTATACAAAACAACGGTCTTATACCACTTATACCAATGAATGTTCGACGCAGGAATGTTAAACGATTAAAAATCCCGCGGCTTCCGTTAATCAGATTTTATTATAAAAAAGATATTGTGCAGTTATCGTGTCCATGGTAACAATTCGTGAAAACAGTCGATGTAACTTTGTTGAATTGAAATACTATTATTTTCATCATTATATCATCTATACAAATAAATAAAATTGAAGTGTCTGTTTGTAATATTAAATTACCACTTTTTACTAAATGCATATGGATTTATACACGATACATATACCAAAATAACATTTTTACAATGTTTTTCTGTCTGTCTGTCTGTCTGTTTATTCCGGCTAGTATTTGAGATGGCTGGACCAATGTTGACGGGACTTTCACTGCCAGATAGCTGATATAGTAAGAAGTAACTTAGGCTATTTTTATTTTAGAAATTTATTTATTACATAACCCGGCGAACTGAACAATAACTTTTTTGTTAAATTACATACCGACGAAGTCGCGGGCACAGCTAGTAAATCATTTTTTTTTTTATCAATCACAAGAACAAACATAATGATACAATTTTTTTTTTATTCTTTAATCAATTAAGATTTTTAAAGGATAATTTGTAACTTGAATACAAAAATCAGTGTATTTTTAACCGATTTCAAAAAAAGGAAGAGTTTCTTAAACTGATTGTATTTTTATATGTTTTACATTATTTGTGCATAAACTGATTTGATGATCTTTTTTAATCGACAGTTGACGCTTGTCATGTGGTCCCATTTAAATATGATTGAGATATGAGTAATTTTCTTTTATCTCTCATTATTTTGAGTTTCATTTCAGTTTTATCGACTTTCTACGCCCATGTTTTATTTATTCATTTAATTAATGAACCAATAGTAGGTATAAGAAATGTATAACGATATAAATCGTACTTCTTGAACTCCTCTTCCTTTTATACTAAATCTTTCACTGTTCAAGCTTCTCGACTTTGGAATTCTTTAGACGCTTATTAGACGTGTACAATCGCTGGCTGTCAGGAAGCATTTTCTTGATATTCAACGTGAATACAATTATATATATGTATGTATGTTTGTATATATTTGTTTGTGTATGTATATGTGTATTTATGTATATATGTATGTATATGTGTATGTATGTATGTATGTACATACGCATAAAATAAACATAAAATAAACTAAACAATCAGTATTTTTAGTGAGAAGGATGAACCCGATGCTTAAATAATAAATTATCAAAATTTGGCGTCAATTTTGTAAAGTTTAATCTTAAATCTCCTGGGCTAATGATGTCCAGTCTGTTTCTTTTTTTCGTTAGGAGATTGGTAACAGCGCTAAACCCTTGTTCCGTTGTCTTTATATTATAAGATAGTATAATGTAAGTAAATAGGCACTATCGGTGTTTGTTAAGATCCATTATCGTGGACCCTCATTTTCATTTCATAGACCCCCATTTTTTTTTCTTGCTGCCGTAGACCCCTTGCAGGTTGTCATAGACCACAGGGAGTCAATATAGACCTCTTTGGGAATCACTGATTTAACGTCTCGACTGAATTCATTTTCAACTAATTCTACCCTGTAACTTCTTAAAAACTAATAATAATACCGAAAAGCTTAAAACTTAGTTTAGATATCCTTCAGCTTTCTTTTTAATAATGCTACTAAAGTGGGTACCTTTCTAGATTTGTTAAAATATAGTAAATTTTTAGCACAATTTAAAATGGGACATCGAAGTGATCCCAGTAATTATAACCATTTAGTCCCCACTTCAATTCTGCCGTCCTTAAGTAACTTTTGAAAAATTATACTAAATCAACTTCTTTTCCATTTTAAAGTTAACGGCATTTTTTGCAGTGAGTAATATGGTTTCACTAGAGGTCGCTCTACGACAGATGCTAGTGTGGCACTTCTCAAGCATATATATGATGCTTGGAAGAGGTCACGAAATGCTATTGGTGTATTTTGTGACTTATCAAAGGCATTTGATTGCGTGGACTACAGGATTTTATTAAGTAAGCTTGAATATTACGGTTTTAATGGTAAAGCTCTTGATCTCATTGCTTCATATCTATCTAATAGAATTCAACACGTATCAATAAACGGAACGAAGTCTGTGCTAAAAATGGGTGTACCACAGGGATCGATTCTAAGTTCTTTTCTTTTTTTAACCGACTTCCAAAAAAAGGAAGAGGTTCTCAATTCGACTGTATTTTTTTTATGTATGTTACATCAGAACTTTTGACCGTGTGGACCGATTTCGACAATTTTTTTTTAATCGAAAGGTGGTGTGTGCCAATTGATCCCATTTAAATTTATTTGAGATCTAACAACTATTTTTTGAGTTATATCTAATAATGCGTTTTTACTTGACGCTTTTTTCGTTGACCTACGTTGTATTATACCGCATAACTTTGTACTGGATGTACCGATGTTGATAATTCTTTTTTTGTTAGAAAGGAAATATTCCTAGTTTAGTACTATGATAAAGAAACCAGGATCTGATGATGGAATCCCAGAGGAATCGAGGGAAACTCTTGAAAATCCGCAATAACTTTTTACTGGGTGTACCGATTTTAATAATTTGTAATTTAATCGAAAGCTGATGTTTGTCATGTAGTCACATATAAATTTTATTGAGATCTGATAACTACTTTTTGAGTAATCTTTGATAACGCGTAGTTACTTGACTATTTTTTCGTCGATCTACGTTGTATTACTCGTCGATGTAATTGAAGTCGGTTTTTTTTCGTTTGCGAGCAAACACAATTATTAATATATATAGGTGATAATTTTATATTAAAGATATTTGTGATACATCGCTTATATTTAAAGTTGATAGGAAAAAAGTAAATTATGATGACGTGAACAGTTCTTTATCGCGAATTCAAGATTGGTTTAAAACAAACAACTTGATTTTAAACGCCATCAAAACTAAGTGTAAGTAGTGTAATATAATGTAACAAGTAACCATTCCAATTACAATTTTGAAATAAATAACAAGAGGCTTATTGTCAATGATACTACAGTTTTCTTAGGGATAACTTTGGACTCAAAACTCCAGTGGAATTCCCATTTGTCATCCTTGAATGGTAGGCTCAGCTCCGCAGCATTTGCAGTGAGCAAAAACAGACATGAGCAGAGACGACAGCTAAATTACTCAAAAAGTAGTTATCAGATCTCGATACAATTTAAATGTGACCGCATGATAAACTTTTCAGCTTTCGATTAAATTAAAAATTATCAAAATTGGTACATCCAGTAAAAAGTTATGCGGTATAATACAACGTAGGTCGACGAAAAAAGCGTCAAGTAAAAACGCATTATTAGATATAAACTCGAGAAGTAGTTGTAGTTCTCAAATAAATTTAAATGGGACCAAATGACACACACCACCTTTCGATTAAAAGAAAATTTGTCGAAATCGCTCCACCCAGTCAAAAGTTCTGTAAAATACATAAACAAAAAAAAAATACAGTCGAATTGAGAACCTCCTACTTTTTTGGAAGTCGGTTAAAAAACATGTGTCTTTATTTATTTTTGTTGACAGTATAAAATTACATAAATATTTTTTTAAAAAGTTTACGAGTAATATTTGAGTTTTACAAACGTCATAATATACAACCGTGTGACTAATATTACGTCAGTTCCGTTATATATTTTTCTTACGGTTTTAGTATCACATTTTTTCAGTTCGGTCGCCCAGCCAAATGTCAAGCCTGCCGTAAGGAACTTCGTTCCAATAATCGCAGTGTAAACACGAGAAGGAATAACAAAATTGTAGCTCCATGTTTCCGACTGCGTAAAGTAAACGTCTCCTTTCTCCTATTGTATTCGCATGTATAATAAAATGCCACAAACAATTTTGAAATTGTCTCAATATAAATTTAAAGTTTTTATTAAAAGAGATTCATAAATAAGCCGTATCATTCGGTGCAGCATTACATAGTTGATAAAGATGTGTGGAGTTAGTGACGCTGTATTTCAGAATGCAAGATATTATCAATTTTCAACTAAACACAGTTTATATATTATTTTTAAAAGAGTAACTGTGGAGTTTCTTGCCGATTCTTCTCTGCAGAATTTACATTCCGAATCGGTGGTAGCTTTCCTTTTACAAAAATAATAAATACCTTAAAATTTTTATTATTTGTAAAATGACGATTCGAAAGTGCTCTTGGGGCCTATTTGAATAAAGTTATTTTTGATCTTGATACAACGGAGATATTAGTCGAAAAAAATCATTTACTTAAGCATTATTAAAGATAACTCAAAAAGTACTCATCAGATCTCGAATAAATTTAAATGGAACTATACAACACCCACATAAAAAAATACAATCGAATTGAGAACATATTCCTTTTTTTAAAAGTTAGTTCATAGTTATCATTATATTTTAATGGAAAAATTCGAACAGCAATCTATGCGAACATGATCTACACGATAAAATATATTTGTGTAGTACAGTAGGGGAACTTCGGGTAAAGCGAATAATCGTAGTTTCTAAAAAACTGAAACAGTCTATCATAACAACCGCGTAGGTGAATGTTACGCCTGAGATGGTAGATTCAAAACAACATAAGATTTTAAATTTTGAGGATAAAGACCGTTTTGAGGTGTTTTATTGTTTTCTTCAAGGTAACGGAGAAGCAATTTAGTTTTGTAGAATAACAAAGTTTTCGAGTATTATCTACGATATTAAATTAATATCATATTTATATTGTGGGTCTCCGCACCGTGCCTCGGAGAGCACCTTAAGCCGTCGGTCTCGGTTGTTATCGTGTACACCTCATAGCGATTGTTACTCAGTAGGGAATATATCCGCCAACCCGCATTGGAGCAGTATGGTGGATAAAGCTCTAATCCTTCTCTTACATGGGAAAAGAGGCCCAGCAGTGGGATATTAGAATATTACTTCTGTTTTACCCCGCGACGAAGTAATATGGATCTTGTTCGCTGGTCTTGTATATGGACGGTCATCGTAGCCTGGTCGTACAATACAACTCAGTACCTCGATATATCGCCAGCCGATATGACGTTTCTGCATAGAATCCAGGACAGCTTAGATCTCGACCGAGTCGAAGACGTTATTGAAGTCGACAAATGGCATACACAAAATATTAGACTGTGTTAACTCTTAATTAGCATTTACATAGCTGTACATGTGTACAACACATTAAAAATAAGTAGGGAATGTTTCTTAATTGATTATTTTTTGTTTATCTTTTAATTCGAGTTAGCTTATGAACATTACCCGTCCTTCCTCATTCCTTCATTAATAGATTCAGAATTTAATTTGTAATTTTAATTGAAACTTCAACAATAGACATGCTATTAAGCAATGACAAGTAACATGTTAACGATCGATAGGTGAAATTAGTTAATAAGAATATTAAACTGAGAAACTCTTCGCTTACCAGAATTCGCTAAAAACTTAATTTAAAAAGTTTGTGCAGGATTCTTTTAAAGATATCTACTTAAGATATTATTGTTCTGTAAGTATATTTTTTGTTTAATTTCTATTTCTCCGGAATCAATGATGATAAGGTATTTGACTATACGCATATATTTATATACTACCTACCGAAGAAAAGCTACCAAATTTGATTGCTTGCATACCAATAGTAGCGCCACCTACCGGGTCCGATTGAGATAAAAACTATCCTAACTCTCAATTTGAACCAAATTACAGATGCTTGCAAAATTTCATAAAAATTGGTTCAGTAGTTTCGGAGTTTATCGCCCACATACATCGTGACACGAAATTTTTAATATATATACTAGCATGACTTTGCCATATATGTTATTAACCCCTTAATCCTCCCCTTATAACTTAGGGGTATGAAAAATAGATGTCGGCCAATTCTCAGACCTACCCTATATGCACACAAAATTTTATAAAAATCGTTCCAGCCGTTTTGGAGGAATATTTTAACTAACATTGTGACAGAAGAATTTTATTTATAAGATTATTTATTATATTAACATAACACGATAAGATTATCTATTTATAAATAAAATATGTATTTTAAATGTTACAATTTAGATATGTCTCGTAAAATTTTCGATTTGTCCATACACAAAAAATGTAGCAAGACCAGAATTAGAATTCTGTACACTTATACTATACAGCATGTTTAACTCCCAGCTGCGTTCCTCCAAATGGAGGGTTCTATAGATGTTATAGATCGTTCACGCTCGACGTGAAAAAAATTACTAATCCTTTTTTAAAATTTACTTTGTCTTAATAGACGAGCTCACGTACGAGGTCACAGCACTGTATGTTGCACTAGCAGTCGCCGGTTCGATTCCCGCACGTGACAAACATTTGTATTGGCCATACAGATGTTTGTTGTGGTCTAGGCATTTATGCTTGTTTTGTTGACTGTGAAGTTTAATTTTTTTTTTTTTTTTTTATTAGGAGTTGACAATATCACTATACACAACGACCGACCGACTGACGAGCTTTTATATGACATATAAAATGTGTAAAATACTGGTAAATATCGATAATAAAAGTTTTAAAGGATAAGTTTATTTAATTAATTTTATCGGATTTAACATAAAAAGTTTTTTTAGTCTTTTAAAAAGTTTTGTACTTTTAATTTATTACTACTTACTTTATATATTATTTTGCTCTTTACATATTTTTCCTAGGGTCTAAATTATAACAAAAAAAAAAAAACAAGAATTTAGAACAAAACACAATCATTGAGTTGTATTACCTTCTAGATTTTGGTGATTTAAGCATATGAATTGATTTATATGTTTTCCATCAAAAAGATACTTATAATTTGATTTTAAGTTTGGGATTTTTCCAAAACGCAAAAATATCTTCAGTCTTGCGATTTTGGGCTTGATTCATTAATTTGGGACTCGCACTACCTTAGTTATGGTAGTTTATAATGTATGTTTAAGAAAGTAGTAGATACAAGAATAGAAATTTCTATAATTATAAAAAATAAAATAAAAATAATAATTCACATTCAATAAATTTATATTTATATATAGTATTATGCCCCTAAAGATAAACACGACCTGTAATGATAACGAGTGGAAAGGTCTTGTGCGGACGAGAGCGGACGATTGTAAGACGGAGGGTATCCGGGCTGTGGACTTCTCTAGACAATCGCACCCTGCACCTAGAAGACTGTAGGCGCTTACCCAAAATATTTGTTTAACAATATGTTTATTGGAGTAACTTCCAGTGGAGACAGCGTCAATTCACACTATGACTATTTGATTTGAACTATAAACAAGAGGTAAGAAGTTTATATATTTTCTTATCAAGGGTCACTTTAGCTACTTTTCGAACAAAAATATATAAATAATTTAATTTAGTTTGCTATAAGTCATTCTTTCGTTAATCGCAAAGGTCACAAAGGTATATTTTTAATTTTTTTAAACTGTTTAAATTTTTATAACATAAATTTATTTAAACTTTGTCTCTTTTCAGGTAACATTTATATAGAATAATTAACTTTTACATAAACTTAAGAAATAAGAATGGCCCTGGACTTCATAGCGGGATGTATTGGAGGTACATATTTAATTGTTTTATTGTTACTTCGTAAACTCCTTCTTAATTTTTGAACAGAATAGTTTTCTAAAATGTTTACCTTTTGTTTTACTTCAGGTTGTGCCGGTATCATTGCTGGCCATCCATTAGACACTTTAAAGGTCCACGTACAATCTGGTAGAGGCAGTCCGATGGAATGTGCCAAAGCACTTTTGAAAGGAGGAACTTTGTCAATGGCTTACCGAGGAGTATATGCGCCTATAGGAGGCGTAGCAGGAATAAATGCAATCGTTTTTGGAACATATAAAAATATAAGGCGAGCTATGCCTAATCCAGACTCTCTGACATCGCACGCCGTTGCTGGCGGGACCGCGGGTATGTTACAGAGCTTTGCATGTGCCCCTGTAGAACTTGTAAAAACAAGACAGCAGTTGGCTAAAGCCGGTATGCCAGAAGGAGCCTGGGCTGGAGCGAGACATGTTTTACGAACTGGAGGATACAGGAGCCTTTTTCGAGGATTGGTAATTACTATTGTACGCGATAGCCCATCTTTTGCGGTATACTTCACAGCTTACGAAGCTATGACTCGTGGAAGCCAATCAGCAATGCAAGTTTTCGCCGCAGGCGGTATAGCTGGAGTGATATCATGGATACTTTTTTATCCTATAGACGTTATCAAATCGAGAATTCAAGCTGACACAAATGGATTGTATAAGGGATCTTGGGATTGTTTTTTGAAATCGGTGCGTACAGATGGATGGCGTTGCTTGGGACGTGGACTTGGTGCCGTAACATTACGTGCTTTTATAAGCAACGGAGCGTGTTTCACAGCAGTTGCATGGACTGAACGTGCATGGAATAAAATTTTATCTGGTGAATCACTGGTTAAAGCTTCTACTATAAGCGAAGCTATGAAACAATGTGAAAGTGCAGAATACCAGTATGACAGATGAAGAAAAAAAAGTTATTGTCATATCTTCGACAAGAGTACTCCAATAAAGATAAAATATTACTGTCTTGAAACAGAAACAACACACAAACACAACGACATCAAGTAAGAAGCATAATTCCTACTTCTAAAAGACAGTTTTCAGTCTCACCGTATACAAATTGTTTGTGTAATTAATGCAATAACAATAATTTACTTACAAAGTTTTTATCAGTGACAAATAAACATTAAGAAGATAATATATGAAATTAATACTGGTGTATGAACCTCGAGTGTTGCAATTTTTGTTATGATTGACCGTTTGATGTATATTAAATCACTATTTTTTAGATATTATATATTATTACCGAAAAAACATTATTATGAATATGAGTTTTATTATAAATAAGAGTATTGCATAGTATAATTAATATGTGTTTTAATAAAGTGGGTAAATTTGTAACTTTATTTTGTGTTCTGTATAAATTCCAAGTGTCAGTTACAGTTATTAAGACATAGTTCTGTAATAAATAGAGGGACGAACGAAAAGTCTTGGTATGTATCTATTAGCGGTTCCGTTAGAATAAATTAGATTCTTTAAAAATAGAGTCAAACAAAATAAATAAATTTGTTGGTAGATAACTAAATAATAATATGATGTGGCAAAATGTGTAGGCACGTTCTAGTCAATTTTTAATCATTTAATTTATTAAAAAAAAAACCATTTTTATTCAAATGAAACAAAAGATTCACAACTTAAAATCGTATAGTTTTCCGAAAAATTTATTACAATCTGTTTAAAAATAATCCAAAATACAGATATGATTCACAATAATATGAAAAGTTATCACATAAAAATATGCCAATATTGTAAATGTTTTACAAATTAATCTTTGACTCCGTAATAATTTTAAAAACATATTGCTACCTATTAAATGTCATCTCAACGTCTTAATAATAAGGCTAGAGGGTTACTCTTTATATATTGTAGTATGTTACCTGTAAACACGAATGTTCGACGTTAAATACTTTAATAAACTATTAAACCGATTTCGATTGAAATTCAAATTAATTAAAATTTAAGCAATTTGTTATTAGTAAAGCAAATAGGTATGCGTAATGTTAACATTTTTCATATATGTACGATACTTCTGAGTTTCGAGTATAATGATGGGTAATTGAAATACCAATTTTGTGCAGCATGTTAATTTCTCTCTTGCTCCATGGGCTGTGGCGGTGGCGGAGGCGGTGGGACCGGTACATCATTGTTTGCCTGATTTTCCATCAAACCAAGCTGTTCCAGCATATCGTCGTTGTCCTCTATCAAATGCACCTGACAATTTCTTTACGTTAATATTTAACATATTTTATACCGCAGCGTGGTGACTGTGGGCCAAACACGAGTTCACGCCATTTTTGGCGCGAACTTTTGGAGGCCTATGTCCAGCAGTGGACTGTATTAGCCTTACTACGTTATTAGCCTACTAAAGTGGTGGTGGTGGTGGATACCACAGATATATGTACAAATCTATATATTTTACTGAGTATGAATACGAGCATGTACTTATAGTATGTAGCGAGTATAGACCGCATTTGTTTTAACCTCCTTCAAAAAAGGAAGAGATCATCAATTTGACTGTATTTTTTATGTGTTACCTCAGAACTTTTTACTGGGTGGACAGATTTCGATGATCATAATTTAATAAGTAATTTTTGAGATATCTCTAATAATGCGTATTTACTTGTCTATTTTTGGTCTACCTACGTATTACTTTTCGTTTGCTAGCAAGTACAATTATTGTAATTTATTTAATGAGCCTAAAGTCAGAGTTTAACGGAATAGATTTCAAAAGCTAATACGTCAGATATACATTCAAGAACGATACTATTTTAGACGTAATAATAATGATTATCATATCAGCTGTAGCTGAGATAATTAACATAATTAACAAGAAAACAGAACAAAACAGAAAAACAGATCTATCATTAATACTTCATTAAAATCGATTTGTCCTAGATTTTTCTAAATTATTACTTTTTTTTTTTTTTTTTGTTAAATATTTTGATCATAACACCTTATATATTATACGAATATTACAACAGAATCATATAATGAAGAAATTGATATGAGATTACGATGTAGGTACTGTGTACTCAGTACGACCTTTGGAACAAATTTATCGCTATGATTTTGTTTAATATTATTTAATTATAATAGTAAATATGATGAAAGTCAAGTAAATTTTATAGAAACTATCAGTTATCTACATTTTTTTATGAATAAATAATTACATATAAATAAAATTTAAGTGACTGTCTGTGATTTCAAAATAACTGTTTTTTCAAGTGCATATAGTTATACAGGACACTAAAACATAAACAAACGAATTTTAAATTATTGTCTGTCTGTCCGTCTTTCTGTTTTTAATATATTGAAATGCCTGTCTGAATTCTCAGATAGACACTCCAATTTTATTTATATGTATGTATAGATTTTAGATGTATAGATATACTCCATTCTAACATATTATATGTTAGTTTAGACTAAGCTGCGGTACTGTATAAGTGTAGTAAATTATTATGACGGAAATTATTGTAATTAAACTATTTATCTACACATTTGTTTGTTCCTTCTGCACTCTACTAACTGTAAATATAACATGGTTTATTCTCATAATTGGGAAAATAAAGTTTACATATAATTTAATTATCCACACTACTCCTCTGCGATTTAATGACAGATAGGTTGTCTTCGAATTTCTTCTAACACGTGCGTGACGGTTTTCTGAAAATAATTTTCTTCACCGCTGAGTAAGATTAAATTTTTGTTCTAAATGGTTAAAATCTATTCAAAAAGCCATATTTTAAGGAAATAGCCAAAAATTGAGCAATTATTCTAACATCAGGCAAAGCAGTGCGATGTTGACCGTGCCGAGCAGTCTCTGACAACAAAATCTTCTGTCGTTTCTCTTCCATGAGGCGCTCACGGTGTTTGTGGATATAATCATACACATTGGGGAGTCCCATGATCACGCATGCTGACAGTGCCGAGCGGTATATATTCATATCAGTCGCTTCGTACCTAATGAATTTAATAATACTTTATTTTTTAATAAACATGTGATGAATGGATGATGAAATGAATGCTAAGCGCCAAAAACAAGACTGGGCAAATATTTACCGGTTCGTTTTAGTCTATAGAAATAAAAAAATTGGAGTGTCTGTTTGTAATATTAAAATAACCGCTTTTTACTAAATGCATATGGGTGTATAGACGGTACATAACGAAAATAACATTTATTACAATTTTTCTGTGTCTGTCTATCTATCTGTCTGTCTGTTTGTTTCGGCTAATAACTGAAACAGCTGGACTGCTTTTGACAGGACTTTCACTGGCAGATAGCTGATGTGATAAGACTTTTATTTTAGAAATGTATTTATTATATAACTCTTTGAACTGAACGATAACATTTTTGTTAAATTCACGCGGACAAAGTCGCGGGCACCGCTAGTTTTTTTAATATTTTTTAGAAAGTAGGTACTTACTCGCCAACCCGTATTGGAGCAGCTCGGTGGTTTAGGCTCTGATCCTAATCCTATAAGGGGAAAGAGGCCTATACCCAGCAGAGGAATATTACAGGCTAAAGCGTAGGTACTTATGTTTGACAGTTTTGGGTCAGATAGTTTTTTAAATCTATTTAGGTAGGTACCTACTAAAAAACGTCAATTTCAAAAATCAAAAAGTTTTAATCATCTTGTCATTAACCTACAACAACGAACGAATACGAACAGCATGTTTTCTCCAAAATTTTCCTCGAGACAAATATTTTTGGCACAAAATTTGAAACAACAAAAGTCTAACCATTCGTTGGTTCTTTCATCGTAGCACTCGACGTGATAAATGGTTGTGACACCATTGAATCCGCCAATGGCAAAAATCATATCATCGATGACCTCAATGGCGAAGTTGCTCCGTGGGTTGTACATATCGGGCACTGGCGACCACGTGTTCGTGTTGGGGTCGTACACCTCGCCACTGCACATCCTCGATATACCATTGAAACCACCAATCACATAGATCTGTATCGTGAAAACACTGCTAAACTACCGTCGAAGATCAGTACAATAAAAATTTGCTGTATAATTAATTTGAGTGGATACTGCCACAACCTTAGAAATATTCAGCAAATATAAAATAAATCTTAATCTAAAGCGTTGAAGAAATAAAAGTTCACTGCTCGTTTCCCGTAGGTGATAGCGTGATAATATATAGCCTATATGTTGACCCGACTTCTTAATAATATTTGTGCCAAATTTGAAGTAAATCCATGCAGTACTTTTTGAGTTTATCCCGGACATACATACAGACAAACAGACGAAAATTCCAAAAACTATATTTTTGGCTTCGTTATCGATTGTAGATCACACCCCAAGCATTCTTTAAAAAAATATTTAATGGACAGTTTTGACTTTCCTACCATTTTATTATATGTATAGATAGATATCATATCTGGATCCAGATGTATGTAAATGATCAGGCTTTTAGATTCATACCTATATAATATCTGTTATATAAACAATTTTATTGTAAGCTGATAAATGATATCTATCTATACATATAATAAAATGGTAGGAAAGTCAAAACTGTACATTGAATATTTTTTTAAAAGAATACTTGGGGTGTGATCTACAATCGACACCGAAGCCAAAAATATATTTTTTAGAATTTTTGTCTGTTTGTCTGTATGTATGTCCGGGATAAACTCAAAAAGTACTTCACCAGGAACGAGCAGTGAATCTTTATTTCTTCAACGCATTCTATAACAACATGTGATCTAACGACGCATATTGGAATGTTGTTGTTATTATGTTAATAACCATGTAATAAGCTAGCTTCACACTATAAATAAAGACATTCTGTAGTATATTTAGTATCAGCATTGCACCCGTGCGAAGCCGGGGCGGGTCGCTAGTGTCTTTATATAAATATTTATTCTTTCTTGTTTGTCAATGATTGATCTTCCATTAATGGGTCTGATAAGGAGAAGATGTTTTTCTAAAATACGGAGTCGTTATACCTAGATACCTTGTTGTGGTACGCGATACAAGAGACGCCGGAGCGCCGCGACCGCATAGGCGCTAAATTCGTCCATTGATTCGTTTCAGGATCATATACTTCAACACTGTTCATGCACTCTTGACCATTGAATCCACCCGTTATGTAGATCTTATCTGCAATATATAATGTTCGTTTTGTCTTTTTTTTCTTGCAAGTCTTAAAAGCATTGTTGAAACTTCTTTTTTGCGCACGCTTGACTTGAGGAGTAAGCTGGTGATTGCGTGACGAGAGCGTTACGAAAAGTGTGGTCTGGCGAAGCAAACGGAGCAAGAGAAAGAGGTGCGAGCACACGTTTTTTTCTGTCATATCCAGTCAGGGGGCGTTCATAAAATACGTGAGATGTTTAAGGGGGAGGGGGTCGAGTCAAATCTTATCTAATCTTACGTTGGAGAGAAAGGGGGCCTCGGCAAATATCACGCAATTTTTTTTCTGATTGAAACATAAAAAAAATATACTATTTTGGTCCATTTAATCAAGATTGTACATGCTTAAGATTTAATCTTAAACGTAATCGCAATACGATTAAGATCATTCACTAATTCGTTCGAAAGAAAATAATTTCAATAACAATCCAACGCGTTTACGTAAGAAACCCACATTTTGAAAAATCTCACGTGAGATTGGGGGATGGGGGAGGGGGTTAAATAAAATCTCACGCCATCTCACCAGGGGGGAGGGACAGAAAATTTAAAAAAACATTTCGACACGTAATTTATGGACGCCCCCTTACGTTTCGTATATCTAAGACACAGTATAGGCTTATTGTGCTGAAGTTTTCCTTCAGTCGTGTGGTCTAAAGTACACTTGTTTTTTTTTAACATCTCTCAAGAATAAGGTTTACTATCAGTAAATGACAAGACTTGACAGTCATGACCGAATATTCGAGAACGTTCCAGCGATAATAATATCAACAAATATTTTTTGATAATAATAAAAAATAAATCAATATTTTTATCGCGCACACACGGTCTCTTGTTCCTAGAGTAGGCCAGCTCAATAGCTGTATTTAGTCGGCAAAAGTCGACTAATACAATACATATTTTAATATACATATACATAATCAATATAAAAATCGGAAAGGAAAACTACACCGATGGGATTATTAGTAGTTTAATTTTAGTTACACGATTATCAAACAATTCCATACATTTATTGTTATTTTTGTTAAAATCTATTGTTTTACTTTGACTGATAATTCCGGCGCGAACTGGTTTCATAGTTTATCAATATGTACGAATCGTGCATTTATTTTATTCAAACCAACGTAACAAATGGATACGAACTTTGTACATTCCGTTGAATATAATATCGGTCTTCACAACTATTATGTATTATGTCGATCTTTACAATCACTAGTCTAGACAATAGTTATAATAAAAGTCAGCTTATTAGCTTGACAAAAAAATGCCAACGTTTATGTAGGTACACAGCAATTTATGATTCTGGTTCAACTTTAAATTTAAAATATTTCGTAAGAATAAGAATATTAAAACCAACACCACCAGGCATGGTTCGACCTCGTTAACATGAACAGTAAAATAAATAATTAATCATGTATTAACTATTACAATTTTTTATTCTTACTTTCTAAAGCAGCAGCACTTGCGTCTGATCTTTGAGCGCTCATGGGAGCAACAAGAGACCACTGATTGGTGCGGTGATTGAATCTTTCCGCTGTATTCTGACGATGATGACCATCATAACCACCCATCGCATATATGGTTTCACCAAGTACAGCTACAGATACATAACATCGACGCGCATTCATAGGAGCCACCTAAAAACCACATACTTAAAGTAAAACTTTATAACAAGATAAATTGGTTAAATTAATATTAAGCATCATACTCTATAAAAGCCGTTGTATATGTATCAAATCACTTCAGACTATTTTACTTGTTAAGGATTATTTTTAGTCACTGACCTCTCGCCATGTTTTGGAAACTGCGTCAAAACAGCGACATGAGTTAAAATAATCCATTCCGTCGAACCCTCCTATTACATAGATACAATAACCTAATACTGCTGTGCCGTGATAAGCACGAGGCCCGGCTGGGTCAACTTCTTCCACCTTCAAGTAAATAGTAATAGAAGATATAACATGTAATCTAAATATGCGAGTGCCCCATGGAAAAAAATCTCATAAAACATGGACAAATGCAGACCAAATTCTCATACCAAATTATGAGAGCATAAGAGTTCTCGTAGACTCATAACTTGGTATGCTCTCATAACTTGGTTGAGAATTTGGTCTGCATTTGTCCAAGTTTTATGAGATTTTTTCCATAGGGTAGTTAGGCATGCACTGTTTTCAATAAATTCTATAAATTAAAACATATGTTCAAAGGTATAAAAAACTATTATCAAAAAATATATTTAACTTACATTTTAAGTTACTTAAGATAATAACGACAGACAGACAGACAGACAAAAAATGTAAAAAAATGTTATTTTATTATATGTACCGTATATACATCTATATGCATTTAGTAAAAGCGGTGGTTTTAATATTGCAAACAGACACTCCAATTTTATTTATTTGCATAGATAACTAGGTTGACAAACAAGCGTACGGGATTCACTAATGGTAAGTGATCACCGAATCTTATAGACTCTGCAACATGCGACATCTGCAACACTACAAGTATCGCAAGCGCGTTGCCGACTAAAATCAAAATCCAAAACATTATTACAATATTTCATTTTACAAATTAAACTTTTAAAATTATTATTATTTTTAAATAGCCATTTTTGGCGTGAACTTGTGAGGCCTATGTCCAGCAGTATTAGGCTGAAATGGTGATATTATTTTTAAAAGTAAGGCTACCACCAATTCGGAATGTCGATTCTGCAGAGAAGAATCGGCAAGAAACTCCGCAGTTACTCTTTTGAAAACCATTACATATAAACGTATAAAACTAAAGTCGCTTCCCGCAGTCTGTATATTTAGATCTTTAAAAGTTCGCAACGGATTTTGATGCGGTGTTTTTTAGTAAATAGAGTGATTCTGGAGAAAGGTTTTAATGTATAATAGAGTAGAGGAACACTGATGGTATTTGCAACCGTGCGAAGCCGGGGCGGGTCGCTAGTAATGTGTAAATTGTTTTTTAATACAACATTAGTAATAGGATGAAATACAGCGTCATTAAGTCGACACATCTTTATCAACTATGTAATCCTGTATACATATACTATATATAAATTAATACAAAAATACGCTTTATTAATTTCTATTTAATACAAAACTTTAAATTTATATTGAGACAATTTCAAAATTCCTATCTCCAAAAACCTTATCCCCAATTCCCTCCAGGAGCTCTGGTCACCTTACTCACCAACAAGAATACAACATTGCTTGAAAGCAGTATTATTTAGCTGTGATCTTCTGTCTGTGTGTCTGTCCGCGCTATATTTTGAGCAGAAACTTTCCTGCTGTGCCCTATCTCAGTAAATATTTTATTAAAGTTTGTTAGTTGAATACCTTTGTAAAGACTGTACCTTAATCCATCGATCTGCTCGTGTATCGTAGGTTTCTATAAAAGCCGTCGGTGAACCACCACTCCAGCCACCAATTGCGAATAGTACCTGATATTTTGACAAAATTTTAATTTATAAATATGTGCAAACGTGTTACAGAAAATATATTATTATGGAACACATTCAGTTTTCCCAGAATTTGAGATTTTCAGGACATTTTTTCCTGTTGCTAAATGTTATATACAACAAATAAATAAGACTTTTATTTAAAAAACAATATTTATCTGTAGCGATTCTCAGGTCACATTATAAAATTAGGTACATTTGATTTATTAAATTAATTAAAATGTTTCTATTAAACCTTAGTAAGCTAAATCGAAATGTGTTTTAAATATTTCATAAAACGTGTTAAAAAAAGGAAAATAAAATCGGGTTTTGTTTAACATATATCTTAAATGTCTCTTACTATATATATACATATACTATATATATAAATTAATAAAAAAAGTTATCCTAAATATGTCTTAAATAAATAACGAGAATTGTTAAAAGAGGAGAAACGTATCTATAATATTCAATTGACCTTAAAATAATATTTTTAAAACTAATTTGAGAAGTCTAGTAATATGTTTTAAAATTTGATGTTAACAATTAAACATATTTAATTTTTAAACCTCGTGTGGGACTCGAGGACGTGCTATTTCTGGAGTCGCC
Organism: Melitaea cinxia; assembly: GCF_905220565.1. Taxonomy (NCBI): domain Eukaryota; kingdom Metazoa; phylum Arthropoda; class Insecta; order Lepidoptera; family Nymphalidae; genus Melitaea; species Melitaea cinxia. The sequence continues at coordinate 12,563,647 of NC_059401.1, forward strand.
ACCTCACCGTCTCGCTGGGCAATCATTTCCAGGTCGTAAAGGAACTTAAGAGTCTCAATAATTATAGGACGCGAACTTTCATTTCCCGTTACGTATGGATGATCTTTGACGTTTTCTAAAAAGAACTGAAGACATTTCTATTGTTAATTAAACGAAAAAATCAAATACCATACAATTACATATGTTATGTTTAAGTACTTGAGTATCCAGTAATCCTAGTCGTATACTGCCCATCAGTTTAACAGTATGATGCCAACGTACATCTGGATCGTAATTTACCCAACGCAATACAGCTTCCCATACGACCTCCTCGCTCTTAACATTCAACTCGTCCTCAAATATGATGCTGTTTAATTCATCGATTGGCAAATGAAGAAACTCGTTACTCTGTGTCGCGACTGTCACAAAATAACGCAACAAGTAACGTCGGGCATCAGCTTCTAATTTATAGCAAAATACTCGTCTGAAATATGTTTGCACACAGTAACTTTAGATATTTAAAGAAAAACGCAATAAATACTAAAACAATTTTACAAAATTATACCATAATGTGTGCGAAATTAGAGTGATAGATTCGGTAAAAAAATAATATGTATATAATAGCGTTGAATATAAAGGATACAAGAATTAAGTTTGTTTGTTGTATGCCTTGGTTTTATACTGTAACTGCAATAAATGTCAACTCAAATAAGTAAATAAAGAAACGCATACCTGGCAAACATCATAATACCTAGACAGTTCTTAGGGCTAAGCGAACTCCTTAGGTGATCACAACAAAGTTGAAGAACTCCAAGGAAGGCGAGGTAATCGGCCGTCATCAGGAGCTCGTGTACGTTAACATCAGTGACTTCAATGCGCCGAAGGTAAGCGTATTCGATTAGAAGAAGAAGAATTTCTGAACCGACACCCGATATTAACACATCGCTTTGCTCTCGTGAATGTAATGTAGTTGTAAATAAGGCCCTGTATATGTATTATAAATATAATAATAATATAATGTAATATATAATTTATCAAAATAACAAAATTCTAACAAAAAATATGGGCTGCAGGCCGAGAGTATGGCGCGGTGAACGGGGAAAGCGGCGCCATCGTCCGCGCGCACTATGGCGTCGCAGAGCAGCCGACACTCACGCAGCCGGTGCAGAGCCTGCATCGCAGCCACCGACATGCATCGCCCAGTCTCGCGACCCGCCGTCTTAACAGTTTTCATGTAAGTAGAAATAGTAGAGAAATAACATTTTTATTGATTTAGGATATATGGCCGTCAGGGTGCTTGCTTTTACGTACATCTAGTTCTCAAGTTCGTTCGTTTGAATGTGATAGAGTAAAGTATAATTGTAAACCTATGAAATATTTCCTAAATAAAATGTTCCTATTAAAATTGTATTTAATAATCGTATTAAAGAAGTTATTCAGAGTTACTGATTTCTTTACATGTAGAGTCAGTTTAAATAGCTTTTGCTATTTTTGAATTAGCCAGCCAACCATAACTTAAAAGTATCGAAGAAAGTTAACATTGGAACGTAAACTCAATGTTAACAGCCATAAATTGTAAAACATGCTAAATCATAAAATATACATAATTTTGTAACTCTATCTGCAAGAATCCTAGAGTCATATGATTATTCATAAAATTCGTACAGTGTTATGACTCTATTTCTTACTTACTGTGTTATTCGGGTCGTTTTCCATTTTATTGTGACTAACGTATATTCATTATTGTAATATTGTGGTCCGTTAAAAAAATCAAAACTTATAGCGGAATATGTCACGATACAATTGAGATTTAGCGTAACGAATTTATAAAAATAACGTAAAAAAATAATTAAAAAAGTAACAAATTCAAGCCATTTGATAAAACATTTTAGGTTAGCAAAAAAATAATATATGAATGACAAACATGTCACACCTTTTTTTTCCAAGTGACATTGCTGGATAATAATATTTTCATATTTGTGGCTGTCTTGCGGATGTCAATATACTTCTTATAATAGTTGTTCGTAGTAGAGACTATGTCGAGTAGGTTTTAGTTTAAGACAAGTAGGTGTAGGTGCATTTTGTTATATAAGATGCATTATATAAGAATAACAAGCAAAATATAATAGGGAAGTGTTGAATAGAAGAAGTAAAACATTAAAAATTTAAATAATCATTTATTATACTTAACTACATTCGATCAAAAATAATGTAAAATGTATTTATTAGCTGCAATATAAAAATTTTATCAAAATAAAAAATGTACAACCTTGTATTATATAAAAATTAATGCTACTTAATAATATAAGGATTTATGGAAATAGATTAATTATTAGAAAAAAAAACCATCGTATAAAAATTTTCAAATTATATTACTTATTTACATTTTTCAATAACATTATATATTGTTCACAAATAGTAAATGACTCGGAAAAATAGTTCTGTTTATTATATCTCAATGACGTAGCGAGAGGGGGCAAGGATCTTGCCCCGGGCGTTACTCACAAATAGGCGCCAACTGGTCCGCAAAATAAAAAATTGCTGGACATATTATATGGTTTTCGAATGGGGGGGGGGGGGCTAAAGGGTATTGTGCTACTGTTATATCTGACTTTGATTCTTATATTACGTCTTTAAAATTTCACATGCTAGAAAAGAAAATAAAACAGTAAATAAGATGTAATAGGTATTACACTTCTATGGACTCCTTCTCCTAAGAGTGGAATCGTTAGTATTAGTATAATATTTAATCAGTCGCCTTAAATCAATACAAAATCTTAGTTCGATGGAAATCTTGTTTAAAGATTTAGTTTAAAGATTTGATGACTTCCTTTGCTGTAATTCCATCCGCTCGTAGTCTAGAGAGAAGTGATTTGTATACCACAGGAGCAAACGGTAACACAACACCTCGTTGCTGAATCTCTCCTGAAAGATATATTTATTTTGTTATATACCTAGTGTGTATTTTATTTACTACTTATACTATGATATATTTTATGATACTCCGTAATTTATTTACTATACCATATATATATATATATATATATATATATATATATATATATATAACATTTAGAGCATATTAAACCTATTTTTTTATAAGCTAGCTGTGCCCACGACTTTGTCCGCGTGGAATAGTGACTTTGGACATCATTTTCTGGATATATATTTTGGTTTATTTTTGTTTTTTTTTTTTTGAGTATATGTTCAACGTAATTCTTTAAATTGGTATATTTTTTATGAAACACTAACTGTTTAGTGAAGCTTACGACAATATATTAGCAACCGCATCTAAACATTCACCACATCTAAAACCACATCTAAATCGGATAAACCGTTTCTGAGATTAGCGTGCACAAACATATTATTACATTAACATTTTTATTATATGTATTGATTAAAAACTGCACTGGAATATATTTACGAGACGTTATAGAAATGGAAATAAAAAAAAATATAGGTAAACAATATCCTGTATAATAGGTTGCTTATTTGTTTGAAAACGCCCTTGTTACAGAAGCTTTTTATTTTAATTTTTTATGCCAATACACATTTACGGTCAAGTGGCCTGGCATATGTTTTTAATAAATGCATATATATATATATATATATATATATATATATATATATATATATATATATATATAAAACTGTAAAAATTATGTTATTGTAAATATTTATAATATTGTAAAATTTCGAAATAAGTTTTTTTTTTTTTTAATTTATTTATTTTAAGTCGCTTTTTAACAACTAAGGTCATTAGCGACTACAATAGTAACATTTATATAGTCTTGTACATATTTATCTTTTTTAAAAAGTTAACTGTCTGTATAAGGCCATTTTCAGTTAAACAATCTTTTAAGTTATTAGGTAGGTTACATGTTGATTTATCTCTATTATAGGCCTGACAATCTACTAGAATATGTTTTACTGTTAGATCCATCCCGCATTTACATTTTGGTTTACTAATCTTTTTCATAATGTATACATGGGTCATGTTTGTGTGACCAATACGGAGCCTAGTAATAATGGTTTGATCTTTCCTATTATTAAATGATGAAGAAAACTTATCAAAAATAGAATTTCTGATCTCATATAATTTACTTGTATTGTTGTTCTTCCAAAGTGTATCCCATAAAGTTTTTATTTTATATTTAATATGGTTCTTGAAATCAGTCGCGTTTGCCTTAATAGAAAAATCTATTGAGTTCAAGTTTGCTGCTTTTTTAGCTTCTAAATCGGCTTTCTCGTTACCTATAATACCTATATGACTAGGGATCCAGATTATTTCAAATATATATTTATTGCTAATTAAATTTGCCATTGCTTCTTTAATTTCTAATATAAGTGGTTCTTTATTGTTATTGTTTTGTAATGCTTGTAAACATGATTTTGAATCAGAAAAAACTATGAATCTATCTAAATTACTATTATATTGTATTATTTCTAAAGCTTTGAGAATAGCAATAGCTTCACAACTGAAAATCTTGTGGAAATCTAAAAGTTTGTAAAGCAAGGTATTATTGTGAGAGACTACGGCACATCCTGATTTGTTATTTATCACCGAACCATCTGTATAAAACCGCTTGCTTTCCTTATTTTTATAGATAATTTCATTAAATAAATTTTTATACACGGATGGTGGGGTGTTATCTTTAAAAAAATGTGTCAGTTCTAGATTAATAGGAAATTCATAAATGTCCCACGGGCCATAGGACGGTATTTTTTTTTGGAAAACTGATGGAAGGCACAGATTCAATTCTTTCAAGTATTTTTCAGCTCGGATGTGTAATGGTTGTGTAAGGTTTGGGCGAATCTCGTACACAGCTTTGGATGAGGATTTAGTAAAATAATTATATATTGGACTGGATTGTTGGGAAATTATGTTTACGGTATATATTAATATGAGTTGTTTTCTTCTCAAATAAAGTGGCATTTCCCCCGATTCTGCCAAAATACTCATGATTGGGCTTGTCTTAAAAGCACCAATACTTAGTCTTAAAGCATTGTTATGAATACTTTCTAAACATTTTAAGCTACGTTGTTTAGCAGAATCATAGAATATAGAAAACCATAATCTAATTTTTGTCTAATAAGAGCTTTGTATGTATTAATCAAACAATTTTTATCAGCACCCCAGGATAGCGATGACAACACTTTTATTACATTTAATCTTTTATTACATTCAGTTTTTAATTTATTTATATGTATGTTCCAAGTCATTCTAGTGTCAAATGTTAGTCCTAATATTTTAATATTCTTTACTTCTTTGATTTTGTGTTCATTTAGAGACAATTGTAAATGTTTATTTTTTTTCTTTTTTTTGTTAAATATTATGTATTCTGTTTTACTTTTTGAAAACTTAAATCCGGACTTTTTAGACCATTCTTGGAGATTATTAAGTGTATTTTGAATAAGTGTTAATGTAGGATCCAAGGTTTTGCCACCGCAAGTAATAGTCAAGTCATCCGCAAATAAGAAACTTTTCACAGGTTTGTCTATATACGAAATTACATCATTAATGGCCAGTAGAAATAGAATAACACTTAAAACTGATCCTTGCGGCAAACCATTTTCAATGATAACTTGATCTGATAGTGTATTATTAATTCTCACTTTAATAGTTCTATGAGTCAAAAAGTTTTTAATAAATGCAAGTATGTTTCCTTTAATATTTAAGCCTTGTAAAATGTCAATTACTCTATGTTTCCAGACCATTTCGTATGCTTTCTCAATGTCAAGTGCTACCAAAACCAAATAATTGTTGTCTGCTAAAGAATCTAAAATTTCGCTTTCTATATTCATCAAGTGATCAGAAGTCGACCTGAACTGTCGAAACCCGTACTGGTAATTTGATAAATGGTTATTTATTTCTAAATACCACTTAATCCTCTTGCTTATAATTTTTTCAAATAATTTACACAAATTACAAGTTAATGCTATGGGTCTGTAACTTGCTGATATATTAGCTATTTTTCCAGGCTTAAGTATTGGAATTACTAGGGCTTCTCGCCAAATGTTTGGAAATATCTGTTTTTGCCACATGTAATTATACAATTTTAATAAATATTTAAGTCCGCTGATAGGAAGATTTTTTATGAGCTTGTTTGGAATATTATCCGGACCAGGACTAGAATTGCTGCTTTGCGATAGTACTGACAATAATTCGTGCATAGAAATATCTTTGTTAATTGGATCGGTATTAGTACTAAATTCATAGTTTGCTTTATTTTCTTCAGTCAATTTATATATTTTGAATTGGTGATCATAATTTTGACTACTTGAGTTTGCTGCAAAGTTATTGGCAAGTAGGTTAGAGGTTTCTTTTGGATTGGCTGTAAGCGAATCATCACTGTTCTTAAGTACAATTGTAGAAAAGCCACAATTTGTTTTGTTGATTTTCTTAATTTTTTTCCACACTTCACTAATAGGTACATTATTATTGATTGAGGACGTCCATTTTTGCCAATATCTATTTTTGTTTTCCTTTAAAACTCTTCTACAAAATGCTCTTTTCTTTTTGTACTCTATTTTATACTTGGAATCAGGGTCGGATTTCGCATGTTTCTTAAAATTTCTGAAGGCTTTTTTAGATTCTTTTACAGCTATTTTACAGTCATCATTCCACCAGGGCACGTTATTAGTGTTGAAGCTTCCTGAAGTTTTTGGTATCGATTTATTAGCTGCATCAATTATTAAATTATTTAATCTAAGAACTATTTCATCTATAGAAGTCATATTACAGTTTAAATTATCTAAGTCAAATAAGTTGGAAATATTTTTATTAACTTCGTCCTGAAATAAAGACCAGTCTGCTTTATCAAAAATCCATTTTTTGGGGACTTGTATCTTTTTTGGAATTGTTTGTCGTGAATAGGTTTGTATGAAAATAGGAAAATGGTCACTATCGTATAAATCGTCTAAAGCATTCCATTCAAAATATGTTGCAATATTTTGTGAAGCTAAAGTCAAATCTATGTTGCTGGTTCGGCCAGTGTTACTGTCAAAATGTGTTGGTTTACCGGTATTCAAAATTACTATATTGTCATGGTCTTCTAGCCAATCTACTATTATTTTGCCCCGAGTATCACATTTTTCAGAACCCCAGTAAAAATGATGACTGTTAAAGTCGCCCAGAATAAGAAACGGTGCTGGTAGTTGTTTAATAAGATCATTAAGGTCATTTTTAGTAAATGAGGTACTATTTGGAAGATAAACGTTACATAATGTAAATGTAAACGGAAATTTTATTTTTATAGTTATTACTTCTAAATTTGTGTTGATATTAATTAGTTCAGGAAGAGTATATGGTTTAATATAAATAGCAACGCCACCACTAGCTCTGTTATTATGTGTACGATTTTTATAAAAGCAATCAAATCCCTTTATGACAGCATTGTAATTAGCAGAAAAATTTGTTTCCTGTATACAAATGCAGGTTGGATCTAACTCATTCATAAGTAGTTTAATATTTTCTAATCTTTTGTAATAACTATTTACATTCCATTGCAAAATATTCATCTTAAGTCCGAAACAAGTATATAATATAAAATATTATGTGTTTTAACAAAAATTAATTAAGTACTTAGTGTAGAGATTGTATCCAAAATTTCATGTAATTTTCTCGACAGTCGTGAACATCTATTCTTTAGGCTTGTGTTTAGTTTTATATGTAGTATATTACACATTTTAATTAAATCTCTAATATTATCTGTATATGAATATACTATTTCCTTAATATTTTTCTTTCCTCTGGTATTATCTAATAAACTTATAAACCTGTCCACATCTATTGGAAATACTTCTTTTTCTGATTCTATAAGATTATTTTTTATCTCTTTCCAAGTATCTTCATCAGTTCTTGTGTCTGTCTTTTTTAGTTTCTTTTTTATTTTCCTTCTTATTTCTGTGTCTTCAAGTGACGTTGTACTGAGTGTATCATCATCTGTCTCTAGAATTTCAGTTGGTATATTCTGAAGACGGGAAGGTTTTACAGTTTCAGTTTTTGAAGACTCACTGGTGGTAGGTGAATGTATGCGTTTGGTTCGTTTTTGATCAGCTGGTGGCTGGGTAATAACTGCATTAGGGCTTAGTATAGGTGTAGATTCTAAATTGTTATTATTAACAATAATGCTTTGAGTATCAATTGTTTTTTCTTCTTCCATGTCTTGGGGTGTAATTGAAGAAGTAGGTCCAGTTTTTGGACAATTTTTTGCGATATGACCACTAGTATTGCATGAAAAACATTTAAGAGAATCTGATGATATATAAATCCAGTAGTTCGTACCATCAAAGTTTACCTGGAAGAATTCTGGGAGGTGCTTTTCATCTTCGGGACTTATATAAAGTTGTCTTCTGAAACTTAATATGTGTGAGAAACCAGGATCAGGAACTCCAATTTTAACAAATGAAATAGGGGATACAATTTTTATTTTAAGCTCTTTAAACTTTTCTTCTATTACATAATTAGGGATCACTGGACCAACGTTGGATAAAACTATGCGCTTATTTCGAGTAACTAGTGGTTTTATTTCTAATGTAATATTCTTAATCATTATTTTCTTTTTCTCATCAATAAGGTTATCTGCGGTTTTTTTGGAGTCTAAATAGATACAAATCCTTGCATTCGATATTCTTGATATAAATCTTATTGACGAAGCAGGTATCAAGGATGACAGCGAAACAAGATATTCTCTTATCGTTATCCCATCAATGGAGTCTAATATAATTGCCTGGTCTTTTCTTGGAAACGATAATGACGACGTCACGTTGGCGTAACTTGTGAGTTTAGGTGCTGGTTGTAATTGTGCGGTGGGTTGAGACATAACGGTGGATTGCGATATAGCGGTGGGTTGAAAATCTTGATTGGGTTGAGACATTGTTACACTAAGGCACTCCTGTTACCAGGAGTGCCCTTATTAACACTTAGTAACAGACTTATATTATAAAACACTAATTCTATAACTCGTTTACGTAAAACAATACCGACTGTTACGTAGATATTGGTTAAATCGAGCGCCGCAGTGCTACACGTGCATCCACTGGGCTAGCCACGCGTAAACTGCGAAATAAGTTTGCTATCCCCTATAATAGAAATAATAATAAATATATATGTATTACACATTTAAATTCACAATATCTGGAGCAAACAGCAAAAGCAAAGCAAGGTCAATAGCGCCAATGGGCCAGATAACGTTACTGGTAATATTAAAAACATATTTAAAAAAACGCAAGAAAGTACTATTGTTTGCTTGCGTTTTTTACACATTTATCAACTGTTAGTCTTTTTCGATATTAGCGTCGTACCGTCGAGCACCATCTTGGCGGCGATGGCGGTGGGCAGCCCCACGGTGCGCGCCATGGCGGTGTGCGAGGCGGGGTCGCCGCGCACCGTCAGCGTCACCTCGCGCTGCTCCTTCCTGCCGTCGCTCCACGTCACGCCGACCTCGTGCCGGAGCACCACGAAGTCGGTTTCGTCTTTTTCTATATGATAAATAAACACCTCATACTCAACGGCCTTCACTAGGATTTAGTCCTTAGTCCGCAAACACACATAATACACAAGCACAAACGCTCAGACTACGACAAACATCTGTATCGCCAATATAAATGTATGCCATGTGCGAGGATTGAACCCGCAATCGCCAAAGTAACAGCAACAAGCCAGTGCTGTGGCCGTTGCGCTAACACGTCTAAAAACTACGCCAAACACATAACAATGCATTTTAAACAACAATCGTAAAATAAAACATTGACCTAGAAATGTCTTCATGAATATATTTTCTTTATATTGCAAAGGTGATAAATAAGCGTACGGTCCGTCTGACGGTAAGTGAATCCCGTAGCTAATGAATGCCTGCAGCACCAGGAGCATTAGAAGCGCGATTCTGACCCTGTTTCCGACCCTCCTCGGGACCACTGGTTACCTTACAACGGAAACATAAGTAACTTCTCTGTAAGGTGCTTCCTCAATAAGAGTATTCCAAAAGTTAAGCGAAACATTTCCTAGTGTGGAGGTATTCATGGGTGATTAAAGTTATTATTTATTTTTAAAGTCGCTGTAGTTACATAGTAATAATATTCTAATTTATTTTTTATTTTATAATATTACCTAGTTGCAGCCGTTTCCCGAGGTAGTGCGAGACGGTGTCGAGCGGCGAGCCTCGCTTGACGATGGGTTCGTCATCAAGTAGGCCGAGTGACTCTAGGGCCTGCGCGCCCGCTCCGCCGATGCGTTCCGAAAGCCGCGTCTTGAGATTCTCGTAAAAGATCGACGTGTCCATCAACCCGAGAAGCTCGCAAGCGAATTGCCGCTGATGAAGAAAGTAATTTATCAATGAATTGGTAAAATGTTTTAACTATTACAAATTGGAAAGATCTATTTCTCAGGCACTATAAAGCTAAAATAAACCATAGAACCCAAACCCACTAGAGGAACCTAAATGATCACGCATTCAGCTTCTAACATCCCACTGTTGGAGATAGGCCTCTATCTCCATGTAGGAGAACGATTGATACTTAATTCACCACGCTGCTCTAATGCGGGTTTTCGGATATGTTCCCTACTATGAGTAACGATCGCTATCAAGTATTTATGATAACAACTGGGACCAACAGCTCAACGCGCTCTTCGAGGTACGATGGAGAGACCCACAAGGACAGACATCCAAACTGGAAAGAAATATTTCTACAAAAACAAATATCCATTCCAAGCTCCCGCTTCCGAATCCACAAACTGTTGGTGTTTTAGGGGAGTACTCGCACCACTACACCACAGCGGTTGTGATCACATCAAATGATTTTACATATACACATAAAAATAATAAAATCTCTAAAATATCTAGATTTAAGGCAACTGACTATTAATTTCAGAATGTGTCGATTAATTTTACAAAATTCCTTTTTTTTTAAGTCACTAGGTCGGCAAACAAGCGTACGGCTCACTTGATGGTAAGCGATTACCGTAGCTTATAGACACCTGCAACACCAGAAGCATCGCAAGCGCGTTGCCGACCCAATCCCCAATCCCCCCAGGAGCTCTGGTCACCTTACTCACCATCAGGAACACAATACTGCTTGAAAACAGTATTATTTTGCTGTGACCTTCCTTTACAACACTTAAATCATAATCTTACCCAAGTTATTTGTGGTCCTTCGGGATGTAGAGTAGGATGAAAATTTGGATCCACTAACCCAAAAAGTTGCATGGCCTTCATTGTTTCAGCAAAACCTAAGATATTTATCGTTTTACCTTATTTTGTTATTATTATTCTATAGACAAAGATATATAGTGATGGTTATTTCATTTTTATTGATACGTTATAGTACAAACAATATACCTCTGTAACGAAGCGTTCCTCTAAACATGGTGTGCGCGTCTTCGATTCCGTAGAGAGTGGAGTAAATAGTACTATCTCTGTTGGGGAATCCTTCGAAAGCAAAACCTGGCAGGAAATCGAGGTCACGCGCAACTGACATCAATTCACCACCACTGAGAACCTCTACAACCTACCAAAAAAAAAAAAAAAAAACAGTCTCGAACAAAGAAGAAACGTTGTTTTTGTCAAGAGTTTGTTTCTGTACATCTATAGCTTCGGCAGATAGTATTTGATCAACAGAAAGACAATACAAAAAAAATTCCTTTTATTAACTTTAAAATTCCTTGCATTACCAAAATATAAATATATGTATGGGTTGTGAAAAATTGTTTTGAAGAATTCGTTCTTACACATAGAATGGACACAACTTTGGCATTTTAATGTATATTAACCAGAACATTTGAATGGGTTGAGCGATTTCAATAATTTCTTTTAACCGCAAGGTTGTGCGTGTCATGTGACCCTATTTAAATTTAATTGAGACCTGACAAACAATTTTGAGTTACATCTAATAATGCGTATTAACACGACTATTTTTTCGGCGACCTACGTTTTATTATACCGCATAACTTTTCATTGGGTATACAAATTTTCATGATTCTTGTTTGAATCGCAATCTAATGCTTTCTTGTGGTCCCATTTAAATTTGATCGTGATCAGTAGACTATTTTTTGTGTAATTTTTGATAACGCGTATATACTTGACTATTTTTTTGTCTACCTACGTTGTAATTGAAGTTGTTTTTTTTTCATTTGTGAACGACACAATTATTTTATTTACCTGCCCTCTACTGAGATATTTAGCCCCTGATATAGTATTAAGTAAAACTCCACGTGGGCTCCACGAAAACTTGTATCTCAAAGCATTGTCACTGTATTCAGGCGCAGGTAATCCTGTAAAAAGTATGTTATAAAAATACACGAAAACAAAATTTTTTTATGAATTTAACTGGTTTTTGAATACTCTTATAATAATTATTTTATAGAAAAAAAAGATAAAGTTATTATTTTTTATTTTAATTGCATTTTTTAAATTTTGTTGGACATTTGGCACTATTTATAATTTGTATTTTCTTGTATTTAACTCAAAATAATTTGAATAATTCTTATAAATACTCTTCTCACCTCCACAATATGATACAAATGAATCGACTCTTCCTCCGCGATTCTGCACATCGTGTATACACTCTAATGCCAGCAAGTGGTCAATACCGGGGTCTAAACCGACTTCATTCAACAAAGTAACTCCTGCATCCTTCGCGCTACAGGAAAAGAAGTTATCACTATCAGGCATTTATTATCTTCTATTTTTTAAAGAAAGCTTATAACAACGTCTACACATATTTGACAAATTACGTTCGCTTTTATGTATAAAACAGATTTAAGGGTATTAAATATTGCAAAACTTTTTTTCTAAACATAATAATAATAATAATAAATTATTTATTTGACCAAATACTGTACAATTTTATAATCCGCCAAACTGTGTGACAATTTATCGGTAGATTTAATGCTTGTCAACATATAATTATTATACAATATTCAAGATTTTGTTAACTATATATACGCACACCATAGGCAAACGTAGGGGCCGTGCAGCTCGTAGGGCAGTAGGACACCGCGACAGTGGACTCACCAGTCGTGCAGCTCGCGCACCTCGGGGCGCACGTAGGACGCGGTGACCATGTGCACGCCGGCGCGCACGCAGGCGCGCGCCACGGCGCCGTGCAGCTCGTAGGGCAGTAGGACACCGCGACAGTGGACTCACCAGTCATGCAGCTCGCGCACCTCGGGGCGCACGTAGGACGCGGTGACCATGTGCACGCCGGCGCGCACGCAGGCGCGCGCCACGGCGCCGTGCAGCTCGTAGGGCAGTAGGACACCGCGACAGTGGACTCACCAGTCATGCAGCTCGCGCACCTCGGGGCGCACGTAGGACGCGGTGACCATGTGCACGCCGGCGCGCACGCAGGCGCGCGCCACGGCGCCGTGCAGCTCGTAGGGCAGTAGGACACCGCGACAGTGGACTCACCAGTCATGCAGCTCGCGCACCTCGGGGCGCACGTAGGACGCGGTGACCATGTGCACGCCGGCGCGCACGCAGGCGCGCGCCACGGCGCCGTGCAGCTCGTAGGGCAGCAGCGACACTACGACTCGCGCCTGCGCCGCCAGCGCGCCCAGCGCGCCCTCGTCGCTCGCCTCCAGATACACGGAGCGCGTGCCATAGCGCTCCGCCAATGCGTCCGCTTCCTCCTTTACTTGCGACACTATAATTTTGTTCATATTCTGAAGAGATTGGAGACATTGGGAGATCCCCAAAGTTTCTAATTATTCATATTTTTACAGTACTTACAGAATATATTGCTATCAGTAATTGTTGTCTTAATGTAACATATTCTACGGTTAAGGTATACACTTTCTTGTAAAAGCTATACTACTGTCACCATCTCAGGTGTCACTGATATTGAACAATTGGTAATCTTGAACGCCTGCGGTTTTAGAAAGGCTAAAGAACTTAGATGAAGATAATCGTAAAGTATGTCATACATTAACGAGCTGATTATTGTTAATAAACGTCGAGTCAAAAGTAAGATGCCGCTCGGAAAAAGTCTGTCTCCCAGCGCATATGATCAAGTCTCGCACAGTCTTCAATAATGCTGCTGCGCCACAAGCAGTTCAGATCAGTTCTTTTGTGACTTATTTAAGTCGTAAATATTGAGAAATATTTACTAACCTACAGTAACAGCGACGTTTTTGTCTCGGGCAAGGTATTCGACTACAGGCGCCGAAACTAAACCACTGCCTAAGATGACAACTGGGACTTGTTGATCATTGCCTTCTACCTTATGGCGAGAACGACTGTAATAAATAGCTTATTCATTTATTTATTCTTAATGTACACCGGAATATAGACACATATAAAGAAAAATACAATACAAGATGTACAAGGGTGATCTTGTCGCTAAATAACGATTTATTCCAGATAACCTTGGGCATTGGACACGATACAGTAGCAGCGGTTAGAAGTGTGCACAATGCACATATTTAGGAGGAAAAATCAATAACAAATTAATAACGTTAAAATAATTGTTTACATAGATCTTATTCATAAAAGTGCATAATATTACTACTGTCTCTTATTATTAATACGTCTATTTTTATTATAATTTTGGGTTTTCCTTAAATATAAGAATTTCGTCTCTTAAAATATTTGTAAAAACGTGTTGATGACAAGTTTTGATATATAATACCTAAGCAAGTTCGTGCTAGAAAAAAAGTTTTTTAAGTTCAGTTATATATGTAATTTTAAATCACTACCATAGTTTCATTAACTTACTTATTAGCCATACGAAGTTCGTTAATGTATTCAAATGATGGTGTAAGTTTTCCGTTGCTAGTAATGATAGCCTAAAACAATAAAAATATATGTATATTTTCTTCACATATAACTTTGCCCAATGAATATCTTGTAAATATAGAATGTCCAAATTAACTTCTTCTTCTTTAATTTATGGCATGTCAGCGTCGCAACTGTTCGTTGTGCAACATTCTGCCAGTGTCAAGTATGAGATTATGTAAATTACGGAGGAAACAAATTAACAAAAATGTATAAATAATTGAAAGCTTGAAAAAAAGAAAATTTGAAGTACCCCCTTCACAACCGGCGAGAAGTTGTGTTCTTCTAGTGGACGAGTAGCATCTGATTTCATGATGTCGTCGGCGTAAGGAAGGAGCAAGTCTCCAAAGAAATCAGTGGACTCTCGAGGTAGCTGCGTCGGCATGTTATCGATAGAACAGACCAACACGCCCGGCCCTTTGAAACTACGAAATAGTAAAAAAAAAGATATAGGCACTTGCTCTCCTTGAGAAGACAACGTTGTACTTGAAGTATATTATGAAGTGCTATATTGTAATTATAAAAATACTTTTGAGTTATTATTATTTTTGTCATACAAGTTATTAATAAGGCTAACTTGTTATGAATGGAAAGTTTTTCCTCTTGTTTTTATTAGTTATTATTAGGCCTATAGGTATATCTAATTACTCATTCATTTTATTTATAGAAACTGTACGTTGGAGTAAATATTTGATGCAACAGAGATAAAATTTGCCCTAGAAAAGCAGAATTAATCGTACGATCACCTAAACCAATTCATTTGTTATCTATCGATATAATTATCACTACCCAGATAAAAAATGGCACTCTTTATTTATCGTTAAATATGTTGTAGTGAAATAAAAAGCATCTTTTACAGATAATAATTCGAATTCTTTTAATTAATTTAGTACGCAATTTTACGTAGGTGCGTTGTACGAATTTTTCGATAAAAACCTACATTTCTCAAGGTTGATAAACAAATACCTCTTGGTGTCCTTGTTTCTATCGGCATCGTAGAGACAAAAGGGTGTGTCAATAGTGGTGCACTCGTTCATGAACTCGATAGACCCGCCGGGGTCGGCCGATATGTCGCAGATTGCCAGCATTCTGTTGTGCAGATTATCTTATTTTTAATGAAATACATTCTTCTGCAGAAAGAACTCTTAACAATGCAAGTTCTACACACATTTTACAGCAATACAATGATTTTAACTATAACTTTGTTACATACTTTTTTCTACCTTCAATTTATAGTAATACTATTTTTATTTATAATTGTAATTTTTTTTTTGTAGTAGATATGGATTATCTCATATTTTGCATGCTATTATACAAAACAAAAAAGAATTCTACAAATAATTTACAAATAATTCGGCAACTAAGCGACAGTTGCTGAATTTTCCTAACGAAACTTTTAACGAAAGTTAAGCTAGCTATATGGCACCACACAAAACAAACATTATACTACATAAAGTTAAAGGAGATTGAGGAGATAGAAAAATGTAGAATAATATAATACATTAATAGAGATAGAAAAGTACAAAAGAATATAATAGACCAATCTCTACCTGTGTGGTAGCGCCGGCGCGCCGATACTTTTAGGTAACCACGGCGTGTGAGACGGCATCAGCAGATGCTTGGCGTCTGGAATTGTCAGCAGCTTGGGGCTATCTACGGCCCAGTAGATGCAGTTCACCAGTACCGATGTGTAGGGAGCTATCTGTAGCCATATTGATTATTTAAGTGTATTTTTCGATGTTTTATCGTTATTTATAATAAATGTAAGACGCACAAATCTAATGTCAATTTGGTAATCAACGAGATGCTATAATGTAGGATTGTATGGTCACGTGAAAAAGAATCCGTCCCACTACGTTGGCAATTTGCCACTAAAGTTATCTCTCCACAGTCAGAATGGCAGAGTTAATACAAGATTGAACCATGTCGAGTCAAGGGTCATGCGTGATGTTGGTAACTGATAACAGCGTCAAGAATAGAATGAAGTAGAGACAAAATAAGGACAAAGGATTAGACCACCATCGGATAAATAGCTAGGAAGAGAAAGATCCTGATAGAAACTCACTTTTTGTGCGAAAACAGATATGTAACGTTCTGGGTGCTCTTCATATTCCTGAGGGTCGTAACCTCCGCCATTCTTTCTGACCAAGTGGTGTCGTCTTCTCACTTCGCAACCATAAATTTTGTTAGGACCTTAAAAAATTTAAATAAAAACATTTAAATATTGTTAACCTGGAAAGATTTTCTTAACTAGTTTTAAAACATCTAGACCGGCCAAAAGTATTTCATTTTGACAAACCAACGAAATATTACACTACATGTTTACAGCCTAGTAAAGATATTCGGATAAAAAAATATGTACTATATAGTAAATATTTTTCGCCCAGCACCAGCAAAACCATGTAAATATTCATATTCTAGCATCTCTAAAGCTATGACTCCAAGTAACATACTGTTTAAGACAAAGTTTAACTTAAAGAGGATCAATTCTGTCATACATGATTTTTGTGAAACTTTAACTGTTTTCACAGCGCACGCAGCGGAAACTCTCAAAAGGATAAAATAGCCCCCGATTTTGAAACATTCTTCATTGGTGCTCCGCTCCTTTTGGTCTTAGCATGATGATATATAGCCTATAACCTTCCTCAATAAATGGGCTATCTAACACAAAAAGAATTTTTCTAATCAGACCAGTAGTTTCTGAGATTAGCGCATTCAAACAAACAAACAAACAAACTCTTCAGCTTTATAATATTAGTATAGATAGTGTTTTTTTTTGTAGTTTCATATATACTATAGTGTTTACTATAGTGTATATTGTTGTAATATATAGTACCTATGTAAGATGTGGATTAAAAATAAAATTTGAAGGCTGTCTTACTACACATATACCGCATTTTCTACAGTTCTACTAGTTCTTGTTAACCGACTTCCAAAAAAGGAGGAGGTTCTCAATTCGACTGTATTTTTTTTTTTATGTATATTACATCAGAACTTTTGACCGTGTGCAGCGATTTCGACAAATTTTCTTTTGATCGAAAGGTGGTGTGTGCCAATTGGTCCCATTTAAATTTATTTGAGATCTAACAACTACTTTTCGAGTTATATCTAATAATGCGTTTTTACTTGACGCTTTTTTCGTCGATCTACGTTGTATTATACCGCATAACTTTCTACTGGATGTACCGATTTTGATAATTCTTTTTTTTTGTTGGAAAGGGTATATCCGTAGTTTGGTACCATGATAAAGAAACTAGGCACTGATGATGGGATCCCAGAGAAATCGAAGGAAACTCTCGAAAATCCGCAATAACTTTTTACTGGGTGTACCGATTTTGATAATTTTTAATTTAATCAAAAGCTGATGTTTCTCATGTGGTCACATATAAATTTTATCGAGATCTAATAACTACTTTTTGAGTAATCTTTGATAACGCGTAGTTACTTGACTATTTTTTCGTCGATCTACGTTGTATTACTCGTCGATGTAATTGAAGTCGGTTTTTTTCGTTTGCGAACAAACACAATTATATTACCTTTTTTTTTTAAACTTATTCTTTAAAACTAACGTAAATATCTTTTTATTTTATTATAACTTTTTATACACGTCTCTTAAAAATTGTTCAAAACAAATTTATTATTAAAAATAATATTATTCAATTTTTATGTTCAAATAAAATCTATTTTTTGTTAATGTAACTAGATCGACAAACAAGCGTACGGCTCACCTGATGGTGAGGGATTACTGTAGGTTATAGACGTCTGCAACCACAGAAGCATCGCAAACGCGTTGCCGACCCATCCCCAGTTCCTACTAGGAGCTTTGGTCACCTTACTTACCAACAGGAACACAACACTGCTTGAAAACACTGTTATTTAGCTGTGATCTTCTGTTAGGTCGAGGCACTACCCCAATAGGGCTACCTCAATTAAAATTAGTTAGTTGTATGTAATGTTTTGTTAAATGTTACTAGTGATCACCTAGTGGTCGAAATACGACCATAATTAATTTAAATTATAACTTTGAACATTAATTATAAAGGTTCTGTTGTCAAAGACCATTATAAACAAAACAGTGTATCTATATGAATGTCTGTGTCAAATACATGGTAGTTAGTGTCTGTAATGTTTTTTTATTTGTTTGATGTATTCTTATGCATAATTAAAAAAAAAAGGGTTCGCAATATTAGCACTCCTTCCCTATATTTTCTCACGCAATTTTCGTAAAAAGGGGTACAAAGTTTTTCATGTATTAATTATATATATAGATAATATATATATAGATGACATTAATATATAGATTATTATTGAACCATAACGATTATTTGTCAAAACATATCATAATCTTTTCTTATCAAGCCTGTAATTGTGCACCTATAATTTAGTAAATCCACTTTATCTTGTAGGAAACTTATCATTATTTATTTCGGATTTAACTTACTGCCGTGCTCTGCTACTTTTCTTAACATTTCAGGTGGAACATATTCATGAGGTAATTCTGAAAATATTTCTTGACTACCCTAAAACAAGAAAAACATAAATAATTTACAAGTTTTTTGTATTTAATAACACTAATCTTTTTATTCATTTTTTTAGATATCACGTTATCAAAATTCGTGAGCTTAGGTTAGGTGCGCTGATCATAAGTAAATTGAAGATGCGCTAATTATGATTTGTATAAGTTACTTATCCATAGATACTAAAGTGAGGTTTAAGTAAATCCTGTATTCTCATCTAAAAAAAACTGCTCTTAAAGTATAATTTTAACCTGAGAAACGTTTCCCGAGCCAGTGAAGACAAAGGTAAGTGGTCCGAGAGACTTTGGCATCATTCCTAGAGCTACTTCGTAGCCTGCGTCGCGGATCGCCTGTCGCGCCATGCTTGAATTCCGGTAGTTGTGGGCTGGACCTATGTGCTAAAATAAAGTTGGTTTAAAGATAAACTAATCAATAAAATAGAACATAAATGGTCATAAATGTGATATCAAGACTTCACCAATGTGAGTGATCTTGGTGATTGTTATAAAAATAGTAATTTGATCGTTATCTAGGCTCAATTTTTTTTTAAATATAACCCTAGAAGTCGTATTAGACGATTTTACCATGAATGGTGTATGATGTCCCAACGCAAGTAATCGCAACCCAAGTCCATGCAAAATGTTGACCATACCCGCCACTCCCGCATACTTTCCAAATGCTACGACACGATTACCAGCGTCATCCATTAGCTTTTCGTAATCGATTAGACGGATATTCTGAAAATATAGCAAAAAATGTTAAAACTGCAAACTCTAGCTGTAAACTATACTTTGTTGATAACGAACATAACCAATTTGAGCTTAACGCAAGCTGCTTACTATTACGTAACGAACGTAAGCTACTCACTTCTACAACAAATAATATATTTTTTACTTAGCAAACTACGAGTCAATAGTATGACAAAGCAATATCTTTATCGTAAATAAAATGCAAATAATTATGTTTGTTTATATGAGTTGATAATTAAGTAGGTATTTAACATTTCTATCAAAAACAAAGTTTTAGCCATCTCGTCAATTAGTATTTAATTAAATTATTAAATTGGTATCACCTTGGCCAATATAGCATCCAGCATCGGCATATTTGCTTCTTGAGCTTTGATAGTGTGCGAAAAAAAGCAGTAAGTCTTGTTAGGAATAAGAAGGTCGACGGGAGTTTGTTTTACCCCAAATATTACATTAGCTTCGCTGATATCTTCTTGTACAATCGCCCCCGCATTTATATATGACTTAAATAAAATGATTTAAAAGTACAATTAGTATCTTCATTAATTTTCAAGATTAAATTAAAAAGTGCAAATCATAATACATCATTAAGTTAAAGATAGGTATAATATACTAGCTCATAACATTTTCCAGAAGACAGTTTTCTAAAAGTTCTCACAAAAATAAGTTATAAAATTAGGATAACTTAATCTTAGTTACCTGCATAGGGTAGGCCCTGCGATTGGAAGGCTGGACAATAACTTTTACGCCATTTCGAACGAGACGATTGACATTCGCTGGTGAGAATGGTGCTCTCCTCTCCCATACTGATTGGTCTTCTCTGCGTATTGCTATCGTTCGTCGAGGCTATAAATTAGTATATTAATTGTTAATAGTTGTTGTTAATTTTAATTTTATTAGTCGCCTACCAAGTCTTCAATAAAACATTATATATCCTTATCGATACTAGTGATAGACTTCGCTAGTGTCCAATGGTACTATATTTTAGTGAGTAGTTTTACACTTGAGTCTTTATAAAACTATGTTATAGCCCATATTAAAGTTTATTAATTGAGTTCAAACAGATCCTAATGGCCTTTGCCTCCTGCAGTTAAATGCTTTAGTAACTCATATGCAGAATAAACTTTTTTAACCACCGCTGAAACAGGCTGGGCGTCGGTAAAAGGGAAGGTAATGAAAGTATTGTCGAAATACATAAAATGGTTTGTTGACCACGGAACTAATATTTGTTGTAAATTTAAAACTATCATGTCTATCTGTCTTAAATCTTCTTCTATCTTCTTCTTCTTTTCTATATAACTTTATGTCGTTCACTCATCACGAGATTTTAAAAAAGCGCTTAAATAATAAAGATAAAGTTTGGCAGGGGGATAGTTCATCGTTATTAGACGTTTGAATGAATTTTTCGATAATACTAGATCAGAGGGGTCTAAGGGCTCTTAAAGTTTATATGAAAGTTCTTAATTTTTTACTTTACAAGCTTGAAATTCGGCAGGAAGATAGTTAATAGTTAGTAAACGTCCACTAAGAACTAATAATTTTGACATGGCCGCATTAATGAGATTATTTAATTTAATATTTTATATTTAAAAAAAAAAAACATTTTTTGTGCTACAAACTTAAAATTGAACACAGAGGTAGTTTATATAGTTAGTAGAGGTCTACTAATAACTAATTTTGCGACAGGACCGACTTAAAGTAGCCGGCGTAAGATAGTTAAAGCTCACAAACGATGCATGAAAGTCCTTTATTTTTTGGGCAACGAGTTTATGGCAGGAACATTAATAAAAATTCTAAAAGAAAAATCGAAATTTCATCGTAAGTTTAAAACCTATGGCAACAAATCTGATGAACAAACTTATAAACTACTTCGTGATCGAGCGAAAAAAGTGGAAGTGGAGTCTTATCGTAATTATCTATCTCATATTGAGAACTCCATTGCATCTAATACTAAAGCATTTTGGACTTTCAATAAAAGCATGCGGACCAGTTCTTCTATACCCTCTAATATGTCCTATCAAGGTAGGTCCTGTTGTAATGGACAAGGAATCAGCAATCTTTTTTTGATTATTTTAGCTCAACCTTTTTAACTCGTAATTCCTGTTCTAATCTTTCCATCGAGGATGACATTATCGATTATACTCTTGACATTCCTGGTGATATAACCTCTTTAGACGTCAATGAACTTGAAATTCTCAAATTCCTCAAAGGCCTTGATCTCAATAAAACTGCAGGACCTGATGATCTGCCTGCAATTTTTATAGTTACCTGTGCTAATGAACTTTGTGTTCCTGTTTCCATCCTTTTTAGAAGATCTCTTCGTGAAGGCGTTATGCCATCTAAATGGAAGCTCGCATATGTAACCCCGATACACAAGAAAGGTCCTAAAAATTGCATTGAAAACTATAGACCGATCTCTAAGCTTTGTCACTTAGCAAAAGTATTGGAGCCCATAGTTCATAACCAGGTTTCTAGCAGTTTAAAATCTTATTTTACACCTCATCAACATGGGTTTTTGAGGAATGGATCGACAGCGACTAATCTAGCTGTTTTTACTGATTTTATTTAACATCAGATGGACCAGGGTAATCAAGTTGATGTCATTTACACCGACTACGCAAAAGCCTTTGACCGCCTAGATCATAAAATGCTTTTGATGAAGCTCCAGAAAATTGGTGTCAGGGGTGATCTGTTTCGATGGTTCACTTCATACATTCAGAATAGATCCCAAGCGGTAGTGTTAAAGGGTTACATGTCTTCTTAGATCAAAATCCCCTCGCAGATGATATGAAAATTTTTCGAGTAGTTAATAATGAGAATGATGCTAAAAAACTTCAAGATGATTTGTTGAGTTTAGATAGTTACTGTTTTGTTAATAAACTTCCCCTTAATGTATCTAAATGCTTTTCCATCCGTAAAATACAGCCTTTTAGATCTCATAATACAAGTGATTTAGGCGTAGTCATTGATAGTAAACTGGTTTTCGACAAACATATAACCAATATCGTAAACAAAGCATCTAGAGCTCTGGGCTTTGTAATTCTTATGTCTAAGTCCTTCAAGAGAATGAAAACAGTAAAAGTTATTTATTGTGCTTATGTCCGGAGTCATCTTGAGTACGCAAGTGTCATTTGGAATCCTAGATACGACATATATATTAATTCAATTGAACAAATTCAGAAAAGGTTTACGCGGTTTTTAAATTTCAAATTCCGCATTCCCAATATGACATATAACGAGCGTTGTTCGAAATTTCACCTGTTGCCTCTCTTCTTAAGACGCAGTGTTATAGATATTACTTTCCTTCTCAAAATAGTAAGAGCTGTAATCGACTGCCCTGATCGAGCATAGAGTGTTGTTCAGGATACCGTCACGTGCATCTCATAACAATACTTATAAGCCGTTTATTATTCCATCCTCTGGTACAAACTACCGACAGAATAGTGTACTTATTAGAGCTTGTCGGGCATGTAATAATATTAATGTTGATATCGACTTATTCCATGGGAGTATCAGTACCATAAAAATGGCGATTGTTAAATCTATGATGGAATCTGTGCACACTGGTAACTAACTATTCTTATTACGCATTATATAGATTTTTTTAGTTTCTATATGTGATAGCTTGTTATTAGCTTTTTTTTTATTCATATTCTGTATGAGTTATAGTTATAGTAAGCTGTAAGCTATCCAAATAAAATAAAATAAAATAAAAACATAACGTATTCATTATTTAGTAAGCGTTCAACTTATTTGATGACAGGCCCGCATCAAGGCTCTCAAAAGTTTTCATAAAAGTCTTTAATTATTATTTGTGCTACAACTTTGAAATTTAACACAGAAGTAGTTAATAGTTAGTAAACGTCCACTAAGAACTGATTTTGCGACAGGACTAGATTAAGGTGGTCTAATGGCTCTCGTAATATCGTCATACAAGGCTTGGGCCTCATCGTCAGAGTGAGATGACGTCTGCGCATATACCTGTATCATTTTTAGGGACTACCTGTCCAGTGACTTTAAGTGCAAGTTACGCTACCCGGGTCGACACACTACTGACTTCCACAATGTTGCTTGTGAGAGTCTTTGAACCAGGAAATCGACGCCACCTTGGGAAAGAAACACCTTCACGGAAGTAGCACAATTGTCTGAAGTCCAGGATCATCGTATCCTCGCCCTCTCTTCGGACTTTAGATAGGACTAATATGCCTAGTATGCTCAAAACACTGCTGCTTCTCTCGGGCCTGTGTATTTGAAAGCCAATAGCTGAATCGTTGGTTGGCTTTAACAGTTTCAAGGTGATAGTGTAACTGTGTTATGCCTTAATCGCCTCTTGCGATAACCACGGGAAGAGAGGGGGTGGCAAATGTGGTATACAAAGAGGTACTAAATTATTGTAATACAATAATTTATTTAAACGCGCTAATTTCAAGAACTACAGTTGTGAATCGAAAAATTAATTTAGTGTTTGATAGTCCATTTACCGCGGAAGGCTAATTAAATAAATAATTTATGTCCATTTTTTTTCTCAAATTAACGCGTCACACGCGTCAACCGCAGTATATAAAAAAAAAAAACAAGTTTTGTTATTTTATATCGAATCTCTAATATATGTATATCAGTCAATCAGTCAGTTAGCTCAGCGTATTGCAATCCACTGCTGGACATAGGTCTCCCCAAGTTCGCGCCAGACATCCCGCTTTTCCGCAATCCTCATCCAGCCTACACCGGCAATCTTACGTAGATCGTCGGTCCAACGGGCTGGCAGACGTCCCACACTGCGTTTGCCAAGACGCGGTCTCCACTCCAGAACCCGTCTGCTCCAACGGCCATCGGTCCTGCGACACAGATGACCAGCCCACTGCCACTTCAACTTGCTAATTCTGTGGGCTATGTCGGTTACTTTCGTTCTCTCACGGATAGTCTTATTTTTAATCCTATCTCTGAAAGAGACCTCAAGCATAGCCCGTACCATCGCTCGTTAGGCGACTTTAAACTTGCGAACCAGTCCCTTCGTCAGTGTCCAGTGTATTTATTAAATAAAAGATTGTTACCATCGTAATAAGATATTGCCTATCTCAATTATTGGTATCAAGAAAAGATAAAATGGTTAAATTTATTATTAATATATCGTCTTATCTTTTAAGAATAATAAAAAATATAAGTTTCGGAATGGTAAATATCCAATTAGTTACGTAATATTATTATTATTTTTAAATATCTAGACCAAATGGTGATATTTATTTTAAATACCTAAAACAAAAATTACCAAGTCCATGTTATACTAGTAGGTACACTAAGCCTTTAATCATACGGGGATCGAAAAAAAATAAACATAATTAAGAATAAAATCTAGGACGCTGTTTAGTCTAGCAGCTAAACTCTAGCAGCAAATCAGCGTGCCTAGATTTTATCGAGCTGGAATCTAGGAATCTAATCTAAATAGTGGGCAATGTTTTTTTTTTTTTTAATTTTATATACGACTAATTGTTTAAAGATAATAAATATTAGTAAGTAATAAAATTTCATTCTTTGAAAAAAATATTCACGGTCACCAACCCGCCTGGCCAGCGTGGTGACTATGAGCAAAACACACGTGTTCACGCCATTTTCGGCGCGAACTTGTGGAAGCCTATGTCCAGCAGTGGACTGGTGTGTGTGTGTGTGTGTGAAAAATATTATTATATTATATTATTATTATATTTAAAATACAAGTTTAATACGTAGGGAACCTCCCGAGTAGGTACTGTACTAGGTACGTACCTACATTCGGAAACAATATATCATTTATTCAGACACTAAAAATTTTTGACTTTAAGAATGCTTTAATCAATTAACTGAAGCCCTTATAGTTCCACCTAGCCACTGGATATGGCTACATTCTGACTGACGAGGATCGTGTCCAGATAGCTATTACTTTTGTTTTTTGTTGATTTTATTTGTTATTTTATATTTTTATTTGCTTCTATATATATATTGATTTACTAACATTAGATATAAGTTATTTTTGTAATACTAATATTAAGATATGGACTATGTCTGAAACAAAATAAATTAATAAAAAAATAAAATAGATTTATAATTTTTTATGCGTTAAAAAAGTCAGAAACTCCTGTTACAAAAAACATAGTTGATTAGATTTATTAATTTTTACAACAATTGAAGACTTACGGTGGTACATAACAAGGTTATCCCAATTAATACATTTTTTTGATAAAAAAAGTAAAAAAAAAAATAACAAAAAAATATTTGTCAAAACTGACGTACCTTCGTCGTAGAATAACACGCGAATGCATTAAGCCATTTCGTTCGTTTAACAGATCTTCCATAAAACATTTTATTTACATACATTATTAAAGACTACAAATAATTATAAGAAAATTGATAACAGCTCTTGCTGTCGCGGCCGTCACACTCGTAATGATGTACATGAGTAATCTATATTTATGTTTTATCATCCCGATGTTCCAAACAGCTTTCTGAAAACATTACAATCAATCGTTTATCTTTCTACGATTAAATATTATTTACCACGCCTATTGAGATTATTTTTTAACACAAACATATTATAAGAAATTGTTCCTGTGGAATAGATATATTGGCATGGCCAGTATTAATAAGTGTGATAGAATGTCTATTTTTTTTTCCTTAGCTGTGTAATAATTACCTATGTAATTGTTTTCGGACAATTCTTTGATTTGTAAAATGAAAGTGAATGATCTCCCATAGGCTCTTTATAACATAGGATTTTGAATATTTCAATAAAATTCGTTTTAGTTACTCATTTATTATATGTATAGATGTTTAAGTATTTGTGCATGTACATAGTAGTATATATAATATATATGTATCTTTATAATTATGTACTTATGTATCATTGTTTGTAAATATGTGAACTATATTTTAGATTTTTTTTTCTTTCTTTCATATATTTTTCGCCCCTTCCCACACTTTCTATATCAGTCCTCTGCCCAAAGGCTGCCTGGAAGAAACCGCTACATTAGCGATAAGGCCGCCAGTTGCAACTGATGCAACGATGCAACTGAGTTACTAAATATACAATTGTAATTCTGTATTTCGTCAATTATGTATTACATATACATATATTTGTGTACAAAAAGTCGAAAGAAATAAATAAATATAATCAGCACCATATCTAAACTCTAGTAAACGTTAAGACCAATAGGTTCCATTTTGAGGTGCGACGCACAGAGCGTAAAAGACGAAGATGCGACTATAAGTAAAAATAAAATCTTTTGTTCGTTTAAGTCAAAAATGTTATAAGCTCCTTGTAAAAGTATTAACTATCCAGGGAAAATGTGTTGAGATTGAAGAAGATGTAAAAAGTAAAAAGGTTAATCGGGCAACTACTCAAGAGAACTTGTCGATCAAATAGATTAGTACTGGTAGATTATCTAGTCGGGCAGCTCATTGGACTATGAGTCGAGTCACTATTTCCACAATGGGTCTTAATCTTTTGTGATGAGGGAGCATTTGACTAAATATTTGTTTCGCAACGAGTGGTTGACATATAACAGACCACCGGTTAAGAACCTCTTTTCGACTAGTGACAAGTCGAACAACTAATTCAACAAATAGTTTGACAACTACTCGGTCACTGAGATGACTGAGTAGTAAGGCAACACAAATAAGTCGAGATTTGAATTTATTTTGAAAATGGAAAATCATAGGAAGTTAATTGCACCTGGCTACAATGCTCTTTGGCATTGTTAAGTACAAGGTGCCCGTATATCTATCTCTATGACAAATTAAACTAGGCAAGAGACGTTAACACTTCACACAATACTAGATCCCAGAGCTATAGGAAGTTAATTGCACCTGGCTACAATGCTCTTTGGCATTGTTAAGTACAAGGTGCCCGTATATCTATCTCTATGACAAATTAAACTAGGCAAGAGACGTTAACACTTCACACAATACTAGATCCCAGAGCTATGCACTATGCTAGCACTGTGCATGCCCCTCACCCTACAGTGGCATTACATTTCGAGGCAGCTTTAAATGTGTTGCTACGAAGTGCTGAAACAACCATCCACCACCGCTTCGAAGTATCAGTACGCAGCTAAATTTTAAGCGCCATTATAAGCACTATCTGCTTATGGAACAAAAATAATTGCTATTGGTTAAAGTGCGTATATTATATTAAGTTGTATATTATTTTATGTGTTTGTGGTATTGGTGCGTGTGTGGGTGTGAGTGGGAAAGTGTTCTGGATCTATGTTCATGACATTCTGAGACAAAAAAGAAAACGTATTTAAGATGTCAATATATTATATATCTATCTATTTAACAATAGTTACATATGAAAGTATATATGTATGTGTATGTATGTGCGTGTGAATGTGTATGTATTTGCATGTGTATGTTTATACGTATGTGTATTTGTATACGTATGTATGTGTGTACACTATGATATATATTGGGTTCATTTATATATTGGTGTTTAAGCATCAAGCATGATTAGTATTCGTATATGTACATGTGTAAGTATATTTTATGGTTTTACGTTTAATCACTAGCTGTACCTCTCTGCCGCCAAGTGAAATAAAAAAATACATAGGTAGTCCTTAAAATCGGTGTTAGGGTTTATCCATGACTGAAGCCGAGAACTTACCTTTTTATGAGACACGCTGCTACCTTCATTAGTGAGTATTATTTTAAATGTCTTTTTTCTCGTCAATTTTGAGTTCAAATTGTTTCAATTTCTTTTTTATTAAGATATTTTCTTTTTAGTTATCGTTAGGTCTTCCATATTTGTTTTGATGTTTTAGTTTAATGTACCTACTAATTTTCATCTTATTTTATGTTCATCGTGTTGTATCGCAGTGTGTTATCGCAAATAAATCACTATTATTATTATTTGAACCTACAACCATTCGGTAACATCTCATGAGTTCTCAGTCATTTTGGCAAGTATAACTTGATATTTCATTGATGTCTCAACATCTATTTATGCAGCTGTCGCGCGTTAAAAAAAATAATCTAGAGAGAAATTAAATTTTCAACGCGACGAACTAAAAAAAAAATTAAAAAAATGTTTAGAATTTCCTAATGTGTGGCTAACACAAAAATAAAATCGTACAAATTAAAAATAGCATGGTGTCGTCTCCTGTCAAAGATTTTCATATGAAACTTTGAATAGTTACGGGTTTCTGTAAAGAACTCACTATAAACGGCACCACGGTCGCTTAAACCGAATATAAAATCATCATATCAAAAATTTCGATCTAGCGAGTCGTCATTCATCGTTCCATAGCTTAATTGGCTAGAGCACCGACACGGTCAGTCATAGATGCAAGTTCGATCCAAGCTGGAACGGTCGATTTTTGATATGATTTTAAAAATATTTAAAATAATTGTGTTTGCTCGCAAACGAAAAAAAACCAACTTCAATTACATCGACGAGTAATACAGCGTAGATCGACGAAAAAAACGTCAAGTAAAAACGCATTATTAGATATAACTCGAAAAGTAATTGTTAGATCTCAAATAAATTTAAATGGACCAATTGACACACACCACCTTTCGATTAAAAAAAAAATTGTCGAAATCGGTCCACCCGGTCAAAAGTTCTGATGTAACATACATAAAAAAATACAGTCGAATTGAGAACCTCCTTCTTTTTTGGAAGTCGGTTAAAAACTAACTTTAATTCAATAAAGGATGATGAAATCATAAATAACAGATTGAAATTACTTTATTACAAAGTATCAATCACACTCTTGTTGGTTAAAAAGGATGACAAATTTTTAATACTAAAATTAAAATTAAGAACACACAAACTTATCTAAATTTTTAACGAATAAAACGTAAGTAAAAAAACTATAGCAGTAGCTTATCAAAGGTTCGAATTATTCCTGGCACATGGTTGGAGGTTACTAAAGGTCACTTAGCCGATCATGCCCCGAAGCACCACGTGGCACCGCGAGTAGTACCACCTTGCACCACCTGGTTAAACTCACGCAGCTCACCACGATTTCTGGCGATGTAAAACTAGCGTCGTCGACTGCCACAGGGTCGACAACCGGACGCACCATCACAACCGGAAATGTTGGGAGTCCTAGCGGAAATCTCCACAAAATGACTCGCCACTTGGTCACATTAGAAGCATCCGGCACCGCCCGTGACCGCCTCGGCAAGGACCCTGGAAGGTCACACCAGAAGGTGAGCCTTTCCGTAGCTAACCTCCAATGTCTCTGGGTTGACACGGAAATGGCTCACTAGAGACAAAGCACAAACTAACATCTTACAAAATTAAAGAAATAAAACGTCTTGAAACAATTTCAAATAGTACAATCACGACACAATCAACAAACGTAATCTCAAATAAAACAAGAACTTAATCTACTTAGTTGTTCAATGACTCACTCATAAATCGCACCTGAATCTGGCTGTGGCTGAAGACGAAGGAAAAGAAGGAGCCACTTGCCACAAGCGCTTATATACTCATGAGCTAAACCCTACTCACCCAATTCCCACCTATGACCCCATACGCAAAACCTCACGTCACAAGGACCGCGCTAATAAACGTCAACGCCTAGCAAGAAGAAAAGAGCTATTACGCCCCAAAATAAATTAGTAACGTTATATATGTTACACAGCGACCTCAAAATTTTGAAATCAATTGACATTGGCAATATGGTCTTTTATTATTTTTCACATTAGTTAACAATACTATTACTATGCAAAGGATTTGTAAAATTACGATTTAAACATACAATTACATTTAATTACATTATCAGCTATAAGGAGGTAATCAGTAAATAAATAAATAAACAAATATTTTTCTACATATTAATTTTAATCATATCAGAATCATTACTTCAGCCTATCGCAGTCCACTGCTGGACATAGGCATTAGGCCTCCAAGTTACGCCAAAAACAGCGTGAACTCAAGTGAAATTTTTACTTACATGGGGACTGTCAAAATATGCCAAAATTTTCCCCACGTAACAAATCAATATTTGTCACTAATTGATTAAATTTACAAGTTAAATTAAACAGACATTTAATTTAGAGTACCTCCATATATAACCGGTGTTCTTGTTCTCTACCAAAATTAACAAATCTATACACAAATAAAATGGTAGGAAAGTCAAAACTGTACATTGAATATTTTTTTTAAAGAATACTTGGGGTGTGATCTACAATCGATACCGAAGCCAAAAATATAGTTTTTAGAATTTTTGTCTGTTTGTCTGTATGTATATCCGGGATAAACTCAAAAAGTACTGCATGGATTTACCTCAAATTTGGCACGAATATTATTAAGAAGTCGGGTCAACATATAGGCTACATTTTTGAATATCATATCAAAAATTGACCGCTTCAGCGGGGTTCGAACCCGCGTCTCCGACGTACCGTGTCGGCGCTCTAGCCAATTAAGCTATGGAACGATACACCCGCTCGAGCGAAATTTTCGATGTGGGGTGTGAAATGTGGGTAACACAAAAAAAAAAATCTTAGATATTAAATATAGGCTACATATTATCGAGCTATCACCTACGGGGAACGAGCAGTGAACCTTTATTTCCTCAACGCATTCTGTAACAAAGTCTAATCTAACGACACATATTTAAATGTTTTTGTTATTATGTTAATAACCATGTCATAAGCTAGCTTCACACTATAAATAAAGACATTATGTAGTATATTTAGTATCAGCATTGCACCCGAGCGAAGCTGGGGCGGGTCGCTAGTGAGTATTAGAAATAAAATTATTTGGAAAAAATAGTTACATTGCCACATACAATAATGTATTTATTATCTGTAAGAATTAAAAATTAATACTCCTTGCTCGTCCGAGTCTTTTCTCCTAACTTTGCTCAGTATCAGTTTGGTACAAAGAGCAACACGGAGGGGAGTAGCCATTTACAGACGTTCCCTTCTGTCAAGATAAAAGGCCAAATGGCCATATGCGTACAATGAAACTAGTTGCAGCCGCACTGACCACTAGACTAAATCTAGTTGCGCGATTGATTCAACTTCCTTCAAAAAATGGCAAATTGTACTGTTTTTTGCTGCAAAAAGAGATCTGCCACGTTAAATTTACTAAAACATGGAGTTACCTTTCATACGTAAGTATATTTTAATCACATTATTACTCGTATACTTCTTTTAAACCTTTTTAAACTTAAAAATTACAAATATTATCCGTCGTGTTGACTCGATTTGTTTACCAACACAGGCCGCTCGCCCTCATACAATGTGCGGATCGGTCAAGTGACTGATCGGAGTCTATTTCCGAGAAGTCACTCGCCGAGCGATACTGTTGTTACCGGTTTGATTGTAGATAGTTTTCGATACAGACATTTTTGAGATTTTGATTTATTTAAAATATTATATTGCTAGCTTTTTTTAATAAAGTAATAATATGAATATTAACACATTTTACTAGAATTACTTAATGTGAACTTCGACCATAATGTTTTATATAAAAATTTGGCAGGTTTTCTAAAAATCCAAATTTAAGGGATACATGGAAAAAAAATTGTCATAACAAACTAACCTGGATGCCCACAAAAAAAATAGTGTAATTTGTTCAGATCATATCAATACCACTAACTTTCAAGTGTTGGCGAACAATAGAAGGAACTTAGTCGAGGGCACCAAACCAACACTAACGTCACACTGTTTTTGTCCCGTAAGTTTTTTTTTTGTCTCATGTATAAGGTAATCTAGATATGGTTTACCTCAGTCATAGTAGTGAAATGAAGCTTAGATTTATCAACTTTGAAAATTAACAATGTTAAATCCATCCTTTCAGAGTCATCAACCAATCATTCAATCTAAAAGATGATAGGCTATCATCTTATGATGCCGTTAGTGCTACGCTCCCTATTCCTGATTCGTCGACATCACTGTGTACATCATCAACTCCTCAAAATGTGGGTTAACTTTAAATCGTTTATTGTAGACTGGCATTGTTTGACACAACAACGTTACACCAAACGTATTGTATCATAATTATAATAGACATATGCTGTCGCGACACTTTTTAACCGACTTCCAAAAAGGGAGGAGTTTCTCAATTCGACTGTATTTTTTTTTATGTATGTTACTTTAGAACTTTTGACTGGGTCGACCGATTTTAGATGATTTTTAATTTAATAGAAAGCTGATGTTTATCATGTGGTGGCGTTCAAATTTCATCGAGATTTGATAACAACTTTTTGAGTAACCTTTGATAACGCGTATATATTACGTATATTGTATTACTTGTCGTTGTAATTGAAGTCAGTTTTTTTTTCATTTGCGAGCAAATACAATTATTGTAGATAGTGATGTGTTCTACAAAGTCTTACTACATTATATATTTCTATTATCATTAGTTTTTGCAGCGCACGCAATGTAAAGAATTTTTCAAATCTTTAGTCTTTATAATCGTTTATTTTACATGAAGATGTTTGATTTGTAGTATATAATAAATTAAGTCTATTTTTATAATAACATCTTACCTTTGTGTCACTTTAAAAACCTTATTTCCCTAACCGAGTACTTGAATTTATCAATAATACATATCGACAGTTGTTACAACCACGGCTGTAAGCAACTTGTCAGTGTAGTTGCGGCATGTCATTAAACTGTAATGACACAGAATGTATCTATGTGTGTGTGACAAATATAAGTGTGTTTTTAATTTAGTATGTGTGGGTTTCGTAGTGATAGACGATTATTTTTGTGTGGGAATTAGATAAAGTAAGCATGTGTGTAATTTCCCCCCGCAAAAAATGCCAGACAGTTTTGTATCGGTAAAAAACGCCAGGGCTATTCCCCTCCGTGTTGCTCTATGGTTTGGTATCAGTACCTTGGTACATTTTTGTTACGTTTACTCTATGGCTCAGTAGTTTTATGTCTAGTGATTGTAGTGGTACCTATTGTCGTTATTCCGAAAAGTGTTTTTATATATTTTATTATAAATACAACTAAACCTTTGTGACTAAAATCTTTGAACAACACAAATATTGTCTTTTTTAGTAGAATTTATGAGAAATATAGGTATAATACATTTCAAATGGCTCGTTTCCTGTCAGAAGATAAACTGCGAGGTTTTGAAAAATACAAAGTATGATTTATTTTGTTTTATTATGATATTATTAAAAGAAAAACTATGTTGTATAAATGTCTATAATATTTACGTTTATGTTTTAAATATATTAATTCAGATTGTCGTAAAATACTCGAGCCGGCTTCGTAAAATTTCGGACTAATTTCAATTTTATTTATTCAGATGTTATATTTATATCTACTGTTTACTTTTCAGTATAATTCAATTGACACTAGTTTACTAAGTAACTATGTTATGCATCCGTTTTGGAATTGGTGTGTTCAGGTAATGTACAATTCAATTTTTTAAACTAATACTACTAAGTAAAATTATAAAATTTAATGATTAGAAGATAATTTAAAACCGTTTAACTATGAATAATATAATCCTCAGCTTGTGAGCATTAGGTGATAACATATTTATCAAACCTTGTGATAATATCTTATTGAAAGTTTTAATAAAAAGGCATTAAAAAACATTATCCTTTTTTACTATAAATACATGTTTGTATTAGCTATTGCCATTTTTATATTTTCAATAAAGCAACATATATGGAAGTCCATTATTAGTTCTGTAATAATACCTAAATATTTTAACTTAATAAAACTATCCTAAGTATTATTATAAATTTCTACGACCTTAATAAGAAGCTACAGTATATCACAACTATAAAGCTATATTAGAATAGTAGCATGTGTATGTAATAATTATTAACACAGAATGAAATGTTGCAGTTTTGCCCGGTGTGGGTGGCACCAAACCTTCTAACCTTTTCTGGCTTCCTACTGACAGTCCTTAACTTTTTATTGTTCTCCTACTATGATTATGGATTTTACGCCCTTACAAAGGAGAATATTACCAATGATCATATACCCAGCTGGGTATGGGCAGTCTCGGCAGTTAATTTATTTGTGGCTTATACTCTTGGTGAGCATTATAGAATTAGTTATTTTCATACTCTTTTTGTACATTAAAAATTAAATTTTTAATCGTATAAATTGTATGTTAAACAAAGTAACATAAATCTCTGACTTGTAAGCAAAGCAATCAATAATTTAGTTGAAATAAAACTTTATATGTTATTATATTAGGACCTTGAATATGTTCTCGTTGTTTCTTTAATGATGGCAGTAGCAGTATGCCGTTCGTGGATTTCGATAGTAACACACATGCAAGTCTAGTGTATCTAACCTTATATTTCAGTGTATGATAGTTCACTTTAGTGTAAACAAAGTAATTTTTTCTTAGTTCTGAAAATGTCTACTTTTGTGCCAAATAAACTGTATTTGGGGGGAATTTTATTGCACTACTTTATTCAAAAGAAATCTGCAGCTGAAGCAGAAGAATTCTTGTTGACTTATGGTGACGACGCTTTGTCGAATACGACATGCGGAGACTGGTTGCGACGCTTCAAAAATAATGATTTTGAAATTAAGGAAAAAGAACGTTTTGGCGCACCGACAAAATTTGAAGACGAAAAGTTGGAGGAATTACTCGATCAAGACCGATCTCAGACGCTAGCAGAGAGATGAATCAACTGTTTCAAAACGTTTGAAAGTTTTAGGAATGGTCCAGAAGCAAGGACATTAGGTACCGTATGAATTGAAGCCCAGAGACGTCAAACGACATTTTCTCATGTGTGAACTACTACTTCAACAGCAGAAAAGAAAAGGTTTTTTGCACCACATCATGATTGGCAATGAAAATTGGATACACTACGATAATCCAAAGCGTAGAAAATCGTGGAGTAAGCCTAGCCGTGCATCAACATCATCTACAAAACCAAATATCCATGGTTCGAAGCTTCTTCTCTGTATTTGGTGGGATCAGTAGGGTAATAATAATACTAATAATAATAATCTTTATTGCACACCATTAAAAAATACAAACAAAAGTAGTATAATTAGAGGAAGATGTACAAAGGCGGCCTTATCGCTAAAGTAGCGATTTCTTCCAGACAACATTTGGGTATAGGACAGTGCATAAAAAAGCGGTTAGGAAGTGTACAAATAATTGTTATAGAAATTGGAATACATCACAATTGATTATAAAATTATACGTACATATATACATACATATATATGCTTACACACTAGCATACATTCACATATACACATATACTCATATATAAATTTAAACAATTCATACATATTTATGTGATCCAAAGGTGAAAAGACAATCATGGCGAATTTAGTGACAAATTGTGAACCTTAAGATACTTTTTGAAGCTAAAGACTGATTGAGCTTGTCTTATAGAGAGAGGAAGGGAATTCCAGAGCTTAACAGTTGCTACGGAAAAGGCGTAGAACGAAGAAGTGTGACGTGGAATCTTAAGAACCAGATTTGAGTCAGATCGAAAAGAAAGATCATGGGTGTCGCAGAGAAACGCAAAGCGTTCTTTGAGGTAGTGAGGTGTGTCGCGATGGAATAATACACAATATAATAACGAGAGGATATGAGTATTTCTGCGAAGACGGATTGGGAGCCACTTGAGTTGCTTACGAAATTTAGAGACATGGTCATATTTGCGGAGATCAAATATGAACCGTATGCAAAGATTCTGAAGGCGCTCAAGTTTTTTCAATTGCTCCTTGTTGAGGTCAAGATTACAAGTATCAGCATAGTCAAGAATTGGTAGAAGAAGTGACTGTGCTAACGCAATCTTAGTGGGCTGTGGAAGAATATATTGAAGCCTTCGAAGTGATCGGACGGCTGCGAATAGCTTGCGGCTCAACTCGCTCAGTTGAGGTACCCAAGAAAGATGGCTATCGAAAATGACTCCGAGATTTTTTACCTTGTCGCTGTAATTAATAGCGGAATTATTAAAAATGACAGGTGGTATGTGTGACCAATCTATTCGGGTCACTAGTTTTGGACTACCAATAATAGTCACTTGACACTTTGATGGATTGATGTTTAATCCATATGAGTTGCACCAATCAAGTATGTTGTTTAAATCGCTAATTATCCTTTGAATACATGTTGGTAAGTCAATCAGTTAGTAAAGTGGAGTAAATCTGGAGATCGTCACAGATAGGGACAGATGGTATTTATAAAAATTGAAAAGAGGAGAGAGATAAGACGTCTCCTTGTGGGGACCACCTTTTACGTCTAACCAGTCTGAGAAAATATCCTGGAAGCGCAAACTCTGCCGACGCCCAAACAAGTAGCTACGAAACCACTCAATTACCGACGGAGATATGCCAAGAGAACTCATAATTGCAAGCAATATATCAAAATCTGCAGTGCTGAACGCATTGCTAAAGTCTAGCAAGGTCAACACCGTGAGACTGATTGTCCATGGCGACATGATGACATGGCGGGTGTAATTTATCATCAGCTGCTCAAACCAAATGAGACTATCACGGGGGATCGCTATAGACTTCAATTGATGTGTTTAAGTCGAACCTTAAAAGAAAAACGACTGCTATACGAGCAGGGACACGACAAACTGATTTTGCTACATGACATCGCTCGGCCTCATGTTGCAATACCAGTAAAAACCTACCTGGAAACGTTTCAATAGGAAATTCTACCCCACCCGCCGTATTCACCTGACATAGCCCCTTCTGATTTTCACCTATTCCGTTCGATGGCACATGGCCTAGCTGACCAGCGCTTTCATTCTTATGAAGAAGCTAAAAAATAGATCGATTTTTGGATAGCTTCAACAGACATGTCGTTTTTCCGATGCGGAATTTATTTACTGCCAGAAAGATGGGAGAAAGTGGTTGCTAGTGATGGACAATACTTTGAATGAAACGTTTTTGTTATTTATAATTTAAATAAAACTTTTATTTTGTAAAAAAACAGCGAAAACTTATTCAAGGTTTAAAATCAAAATTTAGAAAGAAAAAACAAATCACACATAATATACTCAATAGAAGTACACCAAAAATAACGTAATGACTGGTCAATAAGTCAATAATCTTTCATTCTTAGTTGCCCTTTCTTATCAGCATTATAATGTCTTTGGTAAATATAGCTAACAAAACATTGCATCCTATTTCGTTTTAGATAACAAATGTTACTAATTCTCTAGTAATAACACACATTGAAATGTATTTCTTAATTAATTTAAACAATTATTTATTTCAAATAATACACCATCAATATGAATAATTTATACTCGAATACTAGCTGACCTGGCGAACTTCGTACCGCCTTATTTATTTATTTTTTCTTAAATATAGCAATTACATATATAAAAATAAAATATTGCCTATCTTTCAAGTTAGATCAAACTGCACACGGTATGCAAATTTGATGAAAATCAGTTGAGTAGTTTAAAGAGTTCATGGCGGACAAACAACGTATCGCGTAATTTATATATATTAAGATTTTTTATTTAAACTACATTGACCATGATGTTAGTTTTGAACTAAAATAGGAAATAGTATGAACAGTATTTTTACATAAGTTCCAGTATGATAAGCAATCTTTGAAATATAAAAATTTTGACGTGCTGTTTTTAAATTTAATATACATTTAAAAGACGCTCGAATATTTCAAATAGAGCTTTCATTAAACCAACTGAACATTCCCTCTTCAGAATGATTAGTTTGTATTAAATTACAGATGGCATTGATGGCAAGCAAGCTCGACGTACAGGCAGCAGTGGTCCCTTAGGTGAACTTTTCGACCACGGCCTTGACTCATACTCCGCAGTTCTTATACCTACATGTCTTTACAGCATATTCGGAAGGTAGGAATATAGTAACATCTAAGAATTTAAGCCCATAAGTATATGTTTTTTTTTTTCACGTAAGCAATGTAATAAGCATATATTATTGTTGTTGTGTAATATTAGTATATAAAATAATTATATTGATTAAATAATGAAGTTCGTTTATTCTATCAAGTTAATATATTATAGATCTCTATCTTTGTAAGTTTGTAACATACATTTTTAAAATAGAAGTTTCTTATTTCTGTTAGTAAGTAAATAATTTTAGTAGGTATAAATAAAATATGCATAATTATAGTGTTTATTTGTTTTCATATTATAATTAAATAATGTATCGAAAATTGCTTTTTTCAAAAATAGGTTTCAAAATCACTTTATTTTCATCTTACAAAGTATACAATGTTCTGTGTTACAGGGATGAGCTGAGTCCGATAAGATTTTACTTTGTATTATGGAATATATTTTTAAACTTTTATCTAACTCACTGGGAGAAGTACAACACGGGTGTCATGTTCTTACCGTGGGGATATGACTTTACCATGATTGTAAGTACGAGTTTGTTATGTTATCATTTTACTGTATTTTTTTTCCGGTAATTTATTAGGTATACTAAAAAAAGTAAGATAAGGAAATAAAAAAATGAGGTATGCCTGTCTTAATAATGTTTCAAATGATCAATTTTGAAAAGAGCAATCTAATTTTCTACAATTTATTTGATCAACGATTTTCTTAATGCAGATATATTATATCTCACAATGAAAGTTATATTACAAATCAATTAAAATGTATTATTTTATTTTGTTTTTATGAAGAGATAATGTTCAGGTGATAGTAATGACCTATGTAATCAAAAAAATTAAATGGAAGGTAAAATAGAAGTTTAACACATGTTAAAGATACGAAAATGTGATATGTTTGGTATATAAAGGAGAAGGAAAACTTCATTTGAAACCCGGAATGAGGTCTCCGTCAAACATTCGTGGCATAGCTCTAAAATACGAAAGACTCCTGCAACCGAACTGGCTCCACACGTATCGACTCGTCGTTCCTGTGGGCCTCGCCAGTGCGGTCGAGATGGTGGCCCAGAGTTTAGGCAACTCTGCGTTTTCCTGAAGGGTGTCCTAGGCGACATAGTGTCTGTCTGACACTGTCTAAATCGTCTGCAATAGACGGACTAAGGCCAATGATGATGATGGTAAAAAAAATAAGTAGAAGTAAGTCAATGTAGTGTGATTGAATATAGGGGTAGGGAACAGCAAGAACCATCTTGCTCAAAATCTGGAGCAACCCAACTGGGGAAGTACCGCAATCATATAGAAAACTACAGCTAAATAATACTGCTTTCAAGTAGTCTTGTGTTCCTGTGGTGAATAAAGTAGCCAGAGCTCCTGGGGCGGGAAGGCGGTAGGGTCGGTAAAGCTCTTGCAATGATACATATATATAGATTCACCCTGTAATGTCTCACTGCTGGTTTCTAACTCCATATTGTAGAAGGATCAGAGATTAATCCACCATGCTGCCCCACTGCGGGTTGGTGGATGTATTCTCTGCTACGAGTAACGATCGTATCAGGTAACGTGCTTTCCGAGGCACGGTAGAAAGATCGTAGACCCAAGACACATGAAAACCGGAAAGAAATATTTGTATAAATACAAACATCTATCACGAGCGAACCTGCAAACTGCCGGTGCTTAGTCGCGGACGTCGCACATACCACTACACCAGAGTGGTTGTTATACACTTATAGTAGTGGTCGCCAAGAGGTCAAAATTCGACCATGATTAATTTAAATTATAAGTTTGAACATTATTAAGGTTCTTTTATCAAAGACTATACTTGTATATTAATAAAAAAAGAGTATATATGCGCGTGTGCGCGTGTCAAATATATTGCATTGAATTATGAATACAGCTGTACCACTTGTGGCAGGGCTCGTGCGCGCTGCTGCTGGTGACGTCGCTGACGGGCCCGCGCGCCTGGCACGCGGCGCTGGCGGGCGGGCTGCGGCCCGGCGCGCTGTTCGAGCTGGCGCTGTACCTGTCCGCCGTGGCCACCAGCCAGACCGTCATCCTGTGGAACATCTACAAGTATGTAGCGGCTTGCATTCAACCTCTAACACCCCACTTGTGGGCATTGGCCTCTTTCTCCGTGCAGGAGAAGGATCCTAGCTTAATCCACTGTGCTGCTCCACTGAGCAACGATCGCTATCAGCTATAGTACCATACCATAAAAATATTTCGTGCAATCAAAGTCACGGGCAACAGCTAGTATAGTAAAAATGTAATGTTTGTTTAGGCATGCTTATTTATTTTATTTACATTAAAAAAAAAACAATTTATGTGATAAACAGAGGAGCAAAACAATTAACAGTTTAACAGTGCACTGTTAACATATAAACACACATACACACACAACGCGCACGCACACATACATGCACGACATACACGCGCATACACATAAACACCTAAACCTACTAACAATACATATATAATTATAGTATGCATAATATATAAATATAAATAAAAAAAATCTGTGAAAAACCCAGTAACTTTTGTCTTAACAGTTGTCGTGGTCAAATTATACATTTCGGTTCAACATAATGGTTTTTAAGTCTAGTTCTAAGAGCTATTTGGAGATACCGGTAGTCTCGCTCTGTGGCACACCGCTGTGCCGAGTAAATAGATTCAAATATCTGGGCCACTGGGTTACCGACAATTCAAAGTATAGCTGTGATATTGAGAGGGAACGTAGGTTGCTGTCTGTTCGATGCAACATGTTAGCACCGAGATTTGCAAGGTGTACGAAGCCAGTTAAATTAACGCTTTTTAAAGCATACTGTCAGTCATTTTACACCTGCAGTCTTTGGGCTGACTACACGCAGCGGGCATACAGCGATCTACTGGTTCAGCATAACAACGCATTCAGGGTTCTGATGGGGCTGCCGCGGCAGTGCAGTGCCTCAGGCATGTTTGCGGAAAGGCATACGGATGACATTTAAGCCATTATGAAAAAACGGTGCGCCTCGAGTTAGCCCGCCTGATGAGCATGCAATGTAAATTTTTGCTAATATGTAAACTGACATCTAAGATAAAGGCTATACCTAGTTTAGATGTCATGATTAAAAATAAAGAAATGTTCCTGTGTTTAATAATACTAAAGTGGGAATGATATTATAAATTATTGTAAAAATATGCCATCGAACAAATAATCTGTTATACATGTGTAAATAATTGAAAATAAAAAATGAACAGTGATTAAAGAGTAAAAAAAAAGGTTGAAGAGAAGAATAATAATTATAATAATTAATGTAATATATTATTTTTCAGATCATATCGCGACAAATCTGGCAAGATGCGTTCATTTTCAGAAGCAATACGACCTCTTATACCACTGGGATTATTCTTCATATTGAGCACTACATGGGCTGTTTACTCGCCTACCGACATTCTGAACAGGAGTCCTAGGCTGTTTTACGTACTGACAGGCACAATCTTCTCAAATATTAACGTGAGTTATATTATTATATTATTTTAAAAAGAAGAAAGAATGGATTTGTGTCGGAATTCAAAATTTTTGTAAATATATATTTATTGCAAAAACCTAAAATATTGATGCTCAATTAGTTTTGGTAACAGACGACCAACT
Organism: Melitaea cinxia; assembly: GCF_905220565.1. Lineage (NCBI taxonomy): Eukaryota > Metazoa > Arthropoda > Insecta > Lepidoptera > Nymphalidae > Melitaea > Melitaea cinxia. Next base: position 12,606,060 of record NC_059401.1, read on the forward strand.
TAGTACATTAATCATTTATTTAACGTAATAACAGGTTAAATATTCATCTAAATAACATAATTTTGTATTAAGATTACACAAAATAATGTTAAACCCAACTCGGATTTTATGATCATGATCATATGAATTTTTTTTCTGCAGAAAAGCTTAGGTTAAATATTATTAAAATTAAATTAAAACAATTTAAAATAAAAATAAAAATTAACTACAATTGTATATTTTTTGTGTTGCTTGCAAATGTATTAATAATTATTATAACTCACTAATCATTGTTTATTACGATATATTATATAATTATACTTTTGGATAATTGTTACAATATATCTATGGTGTTAAGGAAAAATGAGATAAGACATATATTTGGACTATTCCCAATGGGCAAATATAAGAGCTTCATGTGGAGCTTCCACATGAATTGTGAGAAAATTGTAATTTATTTAATGTTTAATATATTAGTGACTTAACTCCTTTTTGCAATGATAATGACACATTAAAAGTTTTATTTATTGGATTAACTCTAAATTGACTTTTCTGCTTTTTCTTTTACACCACAGATATAAGTACTACACTGCTATCAGCGTCGGTCAATTTTTAGCTGACGCACTATCGAGTATCGATACTATAGTGCAATCCACTCAATGAACACTGTCAAATAGTATAATATCTATTACTAGCTGACCCGGCAAACGTTGTCTTGCCGCTAAACGTTATTCAAAAATAGGAGTTGGTGGTAGAAGGGTGAAAATTTAAGGTTGTATGTATTTTTCAATGCCAAATCATAATAAAACAAAAATATAAAATATTGTCAAAAAATAAATTTTAAGGGGTCGGTCATATTTATTAGGGGTATATATATTAGGGGTATAAAAAATAGATTCTCAGACCTACCCGATATACACACAAAATTTTATAAAAATCGGTCCAGCCGTTGCGGAGGAGTATTGTTACTAATATTGTGACACGAGAATTTTATATATTAAATTATACGTAAGAAAAAATGAAGCCGTAATAAATAGGTACAGCTTACTTTAAAATTGACCAATTTGACAAAAAATGTACAGAAAAGACACGGGGTAAAGAGCCTATAAATAACCGACTTAACTGTAAACTCAGGTGTATCCTTCCTTTGACACGACACTAACGTATACACGACGGCAATTTTATAATTTATTTATTTAAATAATGGTTTTTATCAATGCATACAGTAAAAATTATCCAATAATATGCGTATACATTTGTTTCATGAGTAATTGCTGGTCTAATTACGAGGGTCATTTGAAAAGTTTTTAGCCTAACATGGTTAAAGTCATTGGTTTTTTTTATAGGTACCCTCATTTTGTAGTTCCATTATTTAGCTACAAGTATGCACAGTTTAGTTTATTCACAGTAAGTCATTGTTCGTTTACACGTGATACCGTAAATCAAGTCAGAGCTATTTTTGAAAATGGATAAAATTGAACATCGTGCAGTGATAAAATACCTGAATTTGAAAGGTTTAACTCCAAAAGCTATACATGAAGACATGTCTGCTACTTCGTATGCGACTGTTAAAAACTGGGTGGCAGAGTTTAAACGTGGTCGTAAGACCATTCAAGATGAGCCCCGTAGTGGCCGGACTACGACTGCTTCCACTGATCAAAACAAAGAAAAAATATGTGATTAAGTGAGCTAAGATTGTAGGCATCTCATCTGAGCGAACACATCATATAATTACTACTGAACTTGGATTCTCTAAGGTGTCTGCGCGGTGGGTACCGCGACTGCTTTCAGTGGAACAAAAACGCAACCGACTCACAACTTCTCGCGACTGTTTAAGAGTTATACGAATCTGACCCAATAGAATTTGTTGAAAGATTTGTAACCATGGATGAAACCTGGGTTCACCACAATGCACCCGAGACAAAAGAACAGTCGAAACAATGGAAAAGAGCAGGATCGCCCACCCCAAAAAAGGCAGAGGTGGTTTTATCGGCGGGCAAAGTCATGGCATCCGTCGAGAATATAATTCTCGTGGATTATTTAAGAAAGGGTGAAACAATAAACTCCGATTACTATTGCAACCTGTTGCGTCGTTTGAGAGAAGAAGTCAAAGAAAGACGTCCAGGTTTATTGAGAAGAAAAGTCTTGTTTCATCAGGACAATGCGCGCGTTCACACCTCTGTGCAATCCATGGCAGAAATCCATCAATGTGGCTTCGAATTGTTACCTCATCCCCCATATTCATTGAAATTAGCACCTTTATCAGTTCCCAGACTTTTATCTGTTCCCAAAGCTGAAAAATTTTTTAGGTGGTAAACATTATTTTACAAATGAAGAGGTCATAGCCGCCGAGGACGCTTATTTTGAGGAGTTAGACGAAGATTTTTTTAAAACGGGTATCGAAGCCTTACCGAGTCGATAGAAAAAGTGTTTTCAGCTCGGAGGAGAGTATGTTGAAAAATAAAAACAAACTCAAAATCGTGTGGTTTCATTCAGTATGTTAGGCTAAGAACTTTTCAAATGATCCTCATATAAACATATATATGATGATAATGTGGCCGCTCCCGCCCCCCAGTGCCGGCTGATCGTGTCTCAGATGAGCGACACGCGCTGTGAAGCGCTGAACCCGCTGCTGGCGCCGGTCGCGCTGGCGCTGGCCGCCGCGCTGGCGCTGGCCTCGCCCGCCGCGGAGCTGGCGCTGCTGGCGGCCCTCACCGCCCTCGCCACCGTCGCGCACGTACGATACGGCGCTGGAGTGGTAAGTCTATGTTTACTACCATTCTGCCGTGCTAAGATAAAAAGCAAGTAACCTTCCCGCAGAGCTTAGGTAGCAGGCAGTAACCTTCTTGCAGAGCTTAAGCAATAGGCGGTAATCTACTTACCGACCTTAGGTAAAAATTAGTGAGCTTACTGGGCTGGCCCTGCTGGCGACATTCACCGCCCTCGCCAGCGTCGCGCACATACGATACGGCGCTGGAGTGTTAAATCTATGATGACCTTGACTTGCCATCGATAACGAATTTATGGAGAATTTGCTACAGCAGCAAATATCGTGGTAAAAATTTGGAGCAAGTCAACTAGGAAAGGATCCTTAATCATACAGAAGATCACAGCTAAATAATACAGATGTTTTGAACACAAGTGGGACAGTGCATGGTTTAAACAAAATATATGTTACAAAATGCAAATACATATCTATCCCAAGCGACATTTGAACCTATGAATGTCGGCTTAAAGCGACCACTCGCACCACCAGTGGTGTAGCGAGGGGGGCAAGTCGGAGCCTCATGCCCCGGGTGCTACTCACTCAAAGGGGCGCTAAATGGACCGCAAAACAAAAAAATTATTGAACATATTATATGGTTTTCGAATGGGGGTGGGGGGGGGCTAAAAGGGTGTTGTGCCCCGGGCGCGAGTTAAGTTCGCTACGTCACTGCGCAACACCCCCAACATAATGATTGCCACAAAAGTTTTTATTAAACATTTCATTATCATTGTATTTGTTGTTGTTTTTTCGCGTGCTTTGAAGCCTGTTTGAATATAGTTATTTTTGATTCGATTTTGTTTTCATTTAATAATGTTATTTATTCTCTTACAGGTACGCGAAATGTGCCAACATTTTAAAATCTCATGTTTCCAAATAAAACCAAAGATTAAATAGGTTGAAACTATTATATAAAAATTTCGTTTTTACTAACGGTATCTGGTCGTAATTTATTATATATTTACATTCATTATTTTATAAAACTAAATATTTTAGTTAAATGAAATTATTTATTAATAATAATGTTAGTTATACATGTGAAAATTTGTTACATCTTTTTTTTTATATTCATAAACTTTATAAAAAGATGAATACACTTTTGTTTCTCATGTACCTATTCTAACTTTTATATTAGGTATGTAATGTATATTGCAAAGCAATGTAAACGAAAAATCCTTATCTTTGTCAAACATGAACAAAAATTGTATTGTAAATCTTAAATATATTAAAATAGATAATAGATGTGTGTTGTAGTAGATTTGATGTTATTCCTAAGGCTTAATCTCGAATCTCTGGTTTACGTATTAATTATAAATCACCCAATCTACGACTAGTCAATATATTTATATGTATATGAAACATATCGAATACAAAATTAGGTGGTGTTTATTTAAAACAATTGTATTGGAATGTTAAAACTATAAAAAGTGATTTTGGTTTACGACATCCGGTATTCTGTTGATTGTAACAATGATTTGTAAAAAAATTCAGTCTGACCAAAAGGATTTCTTTTATGTTCTACTCAACATATGACCAAATGTCTTTGTGTACCTTGCCTTGACTACCCTTATTGGTCCTCACTTAGTCAAATTTTGTATTTATGGTGTAAACTGCATATATTCAAGGTCGTAATCCATACCTTTGCCTGCTCTTGCGAATCAATTAATTGCTATTTTATTTCACAATTTCTTTAAAAAGGGTAAATACAAGCACATTTAAAACAAGTAATTTTAGTTGTTTGACTATAATAAAAAAATAATAACTTCCAAGTAACTTGTATTGATTACTTCTTGTAGGTACTTATTATCAAATACCTACGTCAAATAACACAAACAATTATTGTAAAATAGAAATAAAAAGAATGATTGTATACTTACTACAAATTAAATTTGTTAGTAATGATATTTTTGTTTAACAAAATTCTAAACCATGCTTTTACAGAATTAAGAAATGCTTTGAAGCTAAAGAAACATTTTCATTTGGTTCAAGTGTGCTTGTAAACATGGTAGTAATAGTGTATTTGGAAAATGAAAAAGGGACAAAAATCCAGTACACCGAAAAATTTAACTTTAATATTCATTACAATATTATTTAAGCATCATTTCAACAAATGTTAAGAATAATATTTTTAAACTCTGTTAATTCAATTTTATTGTTGTTCAGTTTAGTTTTTATTGCCAATTTTTAGGTTTATTAGCAAAATATACTCCATATATATTACATAGCGTCTTTAGATTATACCCTAGTATTTACTACAAACTTAGAGATAAATATATCCGGGTAAACTTACGGTCTTTTTAATTTTAAGGGGTATGAAATGGGAGTCAGTTAAAACGGAGTAAAAATGTAGATCTAGTCTACTAGATAAGTATGCGTACTATTATGGCAGCTTTTTAATTGTAACTGTTATTAAACTAATATAACTGTACTATTAACTAAATGTTTCCATATGTTCCTACATTTTAGGCCATTGTTGATAAGTATTTAATATTTTATTGATATTCTTATAAAAAATACAAATTTAGACCCTGTCTAAATTTTAGGTAATATTTGTCAGTTTGAACAAATAACATACTTTTGGTTTGAGCATACAATCTCATAAACTTGTTTTATATTTTCATCTATATTTACCTAACACAATATATTCGTTTAATACGTACAAAAATAAATCGATTAAACCCAAAGTACCTATGCGTCAAACCAATGATAAGTCAAGCGACAAACATACCATAATTAGCTATTTGTCTTTAGCCAGTAAATGTTAAATTATTCCAAACACCCCTGAACTGTAAAAAAATTATATATTCGCCAGTTCGTCAGCAGCAAATGTATATTGTTTCATAAATCATACTCTTCTTAATTTGAATATTTACCAGTTTAAATTAAGTTTTTTTACTGACTTAAATTAAAACATGGGTGGAACCTAAACTGATTTGACGTTGTTTACTATATTAAGATGATATAATCACACCATTTGTTTTATTAAGTAAACAAAAATCTTGCCAAGTTTTTATTGTTATTCTGAATATTTTTTTAGTCAATTTAATTGCGAAATGTAATAGATATTTAAAACAAATTAAACTAATGGAGTTACAATATACATTTTTTATCACTCGTATATTATAAGAAAAATGTCTTTGAATTTGATTTCATTGGATAATCTTAGTGAAATTAAATATTTGAATAAGTCGTTGTTCACCTAAAACTAATTAATAATGACACTTTTTTTAGAATAGACTATATACCATTAAGTCTGGGAGTTTGAGTTGGTTGTTGGAATTTTTCAAGATGAAATTTTAAATATTACATTGTTTTTTTTTACTTTATATACAAATTACTATATTATTATTGTATTAGTGATGATTTTTCAAAGAGTTGTAGAAGACAAATATTAGTCAATAAAGTATCATTGAATTTGCAGCTGTACCATATGACTTGATCCAAAGGAAAAAGTAGTAACTAACTTGTAATCTGGGAGAGATCGCTATTTAGTGATAAGATCGCCCATTGCACTATATGTATCTAGAATTAAGGTTTGCTATGTTATACTATCTTTAGTTGCAATAAAGTGGTTTATTATTATTATTATAAAAAGTCAATAAAATGGTGATATAATCAATAATATTATCTTTACATAAATGAACAGATTTAATTTTTCTATTTTGAGATTGATTCTTCTCTGTTTTAGGGAATGCCAATAAACTGAGTGTTATTTGTTTGACCTTATTAAACTTCAATTATGAAGAAAAATTATGAGAATTTATATTTAAGTAAACACATATCGCCTGGTTTCATATAATTTCGTGACCAATATGTAATGTACCTGTTTTTTTTTTAGATTTCTGAAGATTATCAAATATTAATGAAAAAACAACTTGTATCTTTTTTTTTCAAAATAAAGGAATTTAGTGAAATTAAATATTTTCATTATAAAATTTACCTATCTCTGATTGTTTCCATTTATTTCTTAATTACTATTTGTGTGTTAACAAAAAAATGATAACACTTGATAAAAATTGTGTCTTGAAAATTTAATTTTCAAGATAATTATGTAATTTTTTCTAATAAATCCCAATTTTAATAATTAAATTATATTTTTGTAACTAAACGTAATGAAAGCAGAATTAGTTATACATTTAATTGTTACATTTTTATTCTAAACTTGTATATAGAAAAGTCTTTGTTTAAAACGTAATCTTCAAAAATATTTTTGAATTGACATTTTAGAAGATATTGTTAATATGACTCTAATTAAAAAATATATGGTAATTGTGAAGTTACCACTAGATCCATTTGGATTGAAGAGCAATAACTTAAGTTACTTTAAAAAAAACCCTTAATGTAATAATGAGCCATTATAAAACGACAATATAGGATCTAAGAGGACATATAATAACATGTGTGAAAGAAAAGAAAAGAAAACACTATTAGTCTTAATCTCTATCGTTTAGATAGTCTTGTACCCAATGATATATTAGACTTCTCAAATGTTTAAATTTGCTGTAAAGAAAAAATCAATGTAGGCTTTTTCTTATGGGATTTAAAGATAAATCCTAAGATCTTTAAATATTGGCTCTCTCTGACTTGAGTTATTGTGTATAAAATGAGTAAAGGGAACAATATTTTTGTGTAGTATGAGTAATTTGAGTACACAATAAACTCTTGAAGATTAGTTAGGAGTAAATCAGTGTTGAAAAAATTAAAAACTGAAATGACAGAGATAATTTTTTTTATTAGTTTTAATTAAACAAAAACTTAATAACTAACACATGGTACTAATAGCTTCATTAATTTCATCTCCTAAGGACAGAAGCTTTCTCCACATATCAGGAGTTAAACTAATACCTTTCTTGCCTGGTAATAATTCACCATTCTTTTCATAGAATTCTCTTATATCTACATAAACCTTTCCTTTAAATTCGCGTATTTTGACTAATTTCTTTCCCTGTAAGACCCAGGTTGGTTCCTTATCATCTGTTCTTGATCCCATTTTGGCCTTTTTTTCAGGAGGCGGATTTCTCTGTAACGTAAAAAAAGGTAACAAATAATACTTTAATTACCTTTATAATTATAAAAATAGATTTAATAATAAAATTATTAAACTTTGATACTGCAGTTTTAGGTTACTATAAGTTACTTACGTCAATAGGTCCCTCATCGCTATCGCTACTGGAGGTTTCTGCCTTTTTCTTATTTTTTGGCATATTAAATATTAAAGAAAAAGAGTTACAGTATAATTAACGCCAAACTCAAAACACTGCAGACACTTTTTAGACCGCAAGCAAAAGGTAAATAGAGACCGCAAGTCCGAAACTACCAGACTGCCACATTCACTTTACGTTTTGTAATTTAAATATTATTAAACAATTTAAGAATATTGCCACATTCACGAAATCGCGAATCGTTATTGGGTGCGTTCCACTGAGCGACCGCAACGACTATGTAAGCGTAACGACGGTCTTATATACAGGTCGGACAACTACAGTGGTGAAGGTACGTCGGCTTAATGGTTTACAGCAGCCAGAGGCAGGGCTGCCAGGTGCACAAAAAGTGTGATCGTACGCCAACTACAAAAAAATCGTATGCTAAGGAAATTTTGAAATAAAAAGATCGTACAGCCCTTTAAGACTAAGTACTAATTTTTTATAATAAATTATCAAAATTCGTTTAGTTTTAGAAAATAAATGTAATAAAACTATTTGTTACACTCAAACAAAATTTTCTGTGGTCATATTTAAAAAAAAAAGAATTTGTTGAGTTAAGCTTCGTAAAATTTTCGTTTCTTCTTAATTATGGCTTAGCTAATAATTTGCCCTTAAGTGTATCATTGGATAAACTGTTTCTAAGTTTTGTTTTGATTAAATAAACTTCGCTGAATGCTCGTTCACAATCTGCACTGTAATGGGGAAAACATAACAAATTTAAAGCAAATTGAGCCAATGTTTTATAATTTTCAAATTGTTTTTTATTTCAAAATGTGTTTATTTTTCAAGTCACAATTATTACCGAACGAGAAAATATCTATATTATATATATTAGTTTTGTTAGAAAGCAAACAAATACAGCTCTTAAATGATTATTCAAAGAGACTTCATTCAAGTAAAAGATCTAGGCATGCGTTAGGTAGTTGGGGTAGTTCTCCTAAATTCACGCTTGCCGGTGGATGACGTTTTTTTAATTATGAAATGCTTCTAGTCGTAACATACGTACAAAACGTACATTTTGTGTACGGTCTTGGTCTAGCGATCGTACATGAGTAAAAATGCAAAAAAATCGTATGAGTACGATTAAAATCGTACATCTGGTAGCCCTGGCCAGAGGCATGAAGAGGCATCCATTAATTACGTGAGCTATTTTTCGATTAGTTTAGACCCCCTCCCCCCTTCAGTGCGACTTAGTGAGATTTGCATGGACCCCTTACGTGAGATTGAGTAACTAGTAACCAGTATAGCTGGCTATAAGGGAACAATTTCATGAGCTTCACAGTATACAGTGACGTCAACTTAGGAGTTTTCCCCCCAAATTTAGGGAAAAAAAATGGGATGGGGTTTATTAGGGATGTCATATTTGTAGGGGTATTTTTAGGGATTTTTATAACTTCAATTTTTTTTTATTTCAAAATAAGCAAAATAAAGGTGTAATAGAATAGGCCCTGGGATAATCCAATCTAGTGAGTAGCGAATCATATTCATTTTTATACATACCGCCTTAGCGACATCTAGTAAGGTTGCTTGGTACTAAGAAAGCAGAGTTAAATAAAACGCGAGGTAAAACTGCGTTTATGTTTACTACAAATACGTTGAATATTATTTGTTGTTTACTACAAATACGTTGATTATTATTTGTTATTTACTTGTTCAATTGGTACGTTTATCAGCAAGTCACTCGTTAAAATATCTAATGTTAGAGAAAAAAAAGTATCATCAAAAATATACTAATATTTGTTTAATGTTATTTTACTATTTATTAATTATTTTTAATTTATTAGTTATTTAAAAATATTTACTTATTTATTTTATAAGTAACAAAAAAATAGGGGGAATCCTTAGTAATTGTGGGGATTTTCGGGGTTTTTTATTTTTGGGAGTTGGCAGCACTGACAGTATACTAAATTGATTGACACTGTATAGTAGTCGCAGTGCCTATCGGAACATACCCATTATCTATGTTTTTTTATTCTAGCAACTTTTTCATTTTCCCGCCTATAGTAATTGTTAGTCACGGAGTGTCTGTCTGAATTTAAATCTTACTTATATACTCTTTGTTAAATCTTATAAGCATTTTGAACACTTAACAGTTGAATACTACATATTACTAAGTTTACAAGTGCTTATCTTTATTATACTCTGGCTGGTGCATATTCACAAGTAATCATATATCGTTTAGATCAAAATTTAAGTTTTATTTCAATCCAATTTTTATACCACCAAAATGGTCGGCAAGACTAATAAGTTATATGTACTTAAAAGAGGTAAGTGACCATTGTTGCATAAAAAACTTCATATTTATTAAATAAGAATAATGTTTACGGTTGCCATTTTCCAGATGGGAAAATGCAAGAAGTACACATTGATAAAATTACATCAAGAATAAAAAAATTATGTTATGGTCTGAATATGGACTTTGTCGACCCGGTAAGTTATTACATTTATTAATTCCGATCTTTAGCTAATTTATCTGATCTATTATTCGCGCTAATTAAAATTATCATTTCTTATAATTTTACGCAATATTTTAAATATTATCAGTTTATAATAAGTACATTTATGTAAATGTTACAAATTCCAACTTATTTTGCCATACATGACCACCATACCATAGTCGAAACAATAGTACAAAAATATCTTGAACATATTTAATAAGGAGACCCATAAAAGTAGGTAGGAACATAAATCAATTTTAATATTTTACATTTACAACGCTTATGTATACATATAAACATCATGATAATACAAAATTTGATAAATAATACAATAATATCAAGATAATAAAAACTATAAATTTAAGTTTTTTTTTATGCCAAACAATTTGTCCTTTGTTATTATCAGTCGTGAATTTGTTGCTAAGCCAATACCCACACCTATAAAAAAAATAAAAAAATGAAGTGAAAATGAGCTATCAAAGAATAATATTACATTTGAAAGATACGGAGAAGATGAAGTAGTCTTAAAAGTTTTGATTTTGTTACTCAGAAATAATGTTTTCGTAACTTTCTCAAGTCTCTTAGAAATTTAGGTAGCAGATAGTTTAAACAAGGTTTGAATTTGTTACTCAGAAATAATGTTATCGTAACTTTTCCAAGTCTTATAGTCTCTTAGAGATTTAGGTAGCAGATAGTTTAAACAAGGTACATTATGGTTTAAATTGCTGTTGTGAAGACATAGTAAATAATAAAAAAATTACAATATTGTCTATTAATTAAAACCTCATGAAAATCCAGCCTGCAGTTTTTTAGTATCTAATTATCCTTGTTTTTATACAAAAATTAAGTGCAATATGAAGTCATGAGATTTTTATCGCTGTATAGCAATCTCTTCTAAACATCACATCATTGTTGCCCAGTGGCTATTTTGAAACCTCCACATAGGTTTCCTAAAACTCACTGGACATGCACACGTCTCTGATAAGTGTGTGTTGTCCATCAAATCTTTCTGATTCAAGATCAGATAAGAGAAGACAACATGAGAATAATTCGCAAGAAGAAAAAATATTACATTAATTCTGAAGATGAAGAAGATGCAACAACAAGTAGATAAATACCAAACCAAACTATATAGCCACAGCATACATAAATAACCATATTTATGTATGCTGTGGCTCCTTTTTCTAGAAGATAAAGTATTAGGATTTTGGTGTAAAACACTATGTGTTTATAGAAGTTCTATTAGAACAAACAAAGATTTGTATGTTCAGTGTTCATTTCCGTGTCTAAAGAGGAACAAAACAAACAATATTCAATCTAAGATAAGAGCTGGGGCTATGCAGATATGCAGAAAAATATAATTTGCCTGCAGATATGCAGAAAAATATACAAAAATAAATATAATTGTGTTTGCTCGCAAATGAAAAAAAAAAAACCGACTTCAATTACATCGACGAGTATTACAACGTAGATTGACGAAAAAATAGTCAAGTAACAACGCGTTATCAAAGATTACTCAAAAAGTAGTTATCAGATCTCAATAAAATTTATATGTGACCACATGACAAACATCAGCTTTCGATTAAATTAAAAATTATTAAAATCGGTACACCCAGTAAAAAGTTATTGCGGATTTTCTAGAGTTTCTCTCGATTTCTCTGGGATCCCATCATCAGATCCTGGTTTCCTTATCATGGTACTAAACTAGGGATATCTTCTTTCCAACAAAAAAAGAATTATCAAAATCGGTACACCCAGTAAAAAGTTATTGCGAATTTTCAAGAGTTTCCCTCGATTTCTCTGGGATCCCATCATCAGATCCTGGTTCCCTTATCATGATACTAAACTAGGGATATCTCCTTTCCAACAAAAAAAAAATTATCAAAATCAGTACAACCAGTAGAAAGTTATGCGGTATAATACAACGTAGGTCGACGAAAAAAGCGTAAAAAAAACGCATTATTAGATATAACTCGAAAAGACTGATGATGATTGACACACACCACCTTTCGATTAAAAAAAATTTGTTGAAATCGGTCCACATGGGCAAAATTTCTGATGTAACATACATAAAAAAAAATACAGTCGAATTGAGAACCTCCTCCTTTTTTGGAAGTCGGTTAAAAAAAAGGAAAATGTGTACATATAAATCATCAAAAATTTAAAGAGTAACCAAAACATTGGGTGATAAATCATACTTATCTTTAAGAAAACTTTGACTTTCTGTAATGTTTTTTATTAAATAAGTAATAATTGACTGTATAAGATATAATTAAGTAGTCTGGATTTATATTATATTCTGATTATCTTTCTTGTGCAAAGGTTATCTTTATGGGGTTGATAAAATTATTTTGATCATTGCTCATTTCACCACTGACTCTTTGTAGACTACTTTTACTAGATCTAAGAATTCTTAAATGTATTAAGTAAAATATTTTAACAGGTCTGTATAACTTTGAAAGTTATAAGTGGCATTTACTCTGGAGTAACAACTGTCGAACTGGATAACTTGGCAGCTGAAACTGCAGCTACAATGACAACTGATCATCCAGACTATGGCATTCTAGCTGCTAGATTAGCAATATCAAATTTACACAAAGAAACCAAAAAGCACTTTTCAGGTAAATATTTTAGTACTATTTATATAGAACCAGCTTTATGCCATCATGAATTACACCAGTGTTTCCCAAACATTGTTCTGTGTGGCGAATGGGAAACGCTGGATTACACAATTTTGGCTATTCCTTTTTCTTATGTTAAAATATGTGCAATGAATAGCAGGTGCTATTGTGACATAAAACATGAAAATTTTAAAAGTCTCAGGTATAAGTATTAAGACAAAATTGCACCAGTTTTTGAATTAGAACTTCAGCAATATAACTCCCAATACCACATCAACATTCATTCAGTAGTTTTTGCGTGATATGCATACAAAAGTATAGACAGACAATATTTCTAATAATTGCATCTTTGCTTTATGTAATCTTATTTTTTTCTCCAAAATCTCTAATAATAAATCTATGTACAGACACACCAGTTAGGTAGTTTTAATTGTGAGTTTACATTAAGGGACACAATTTTCTATTTATTTATTTGTATACACTATATTTTGCTTTTATTTCAGAGGTAGTTTCTGACTTACATAATATCATCAACCAATATACAAAAAAAAGAGAGTCAATGATATCAGAATTTCACTACAATATTGTTATGAAACATAAAGACAGACTCGACTCTGCGATTGTTTATGATCGTGATTTTAAATACAATTATTTTGGATTCAAGACTCTAGAAAGATCATATTTGTTGAAAATAAACCACAAGGTAACTAATTAAATAGATTTAATTATAAACCTTTGTGGGCTCATGCACAATGCTTTGCTGAAGATATCGACTGTCCCTATGTACAGTATCGAAACTGAAAATTTTCTATTTTTTTATTGCATGAAAAAACTACTTTTTATGTATATTTGTTTTAAAGAAAAAAAAAAGGCTATAAAATACTCATAAAATCACATTTTTCATGAGCTTATACTGAATATCGATACTTAACAAATCATTTAGCGTAAAAAATGTAAAGTGCCTTTTTTCAATTTCGATATTATACGTAGGGACAGTCGATATGATCAAATACATAGCTTACGATACTATAAAGTACATACAGTTGTCTGTCATTCATTTCTATATATATCATAATTCAACATTAAATATTATGGATATATATTCTATATATTTGATTTATGTATGTTGTAGGTTGCAGAACGACCCCAGCATATGCTTATGCGTGTTGCTGTTGGCATACACGGGGAAGATATAGATGCAGCTATAAACACTTACAATTTGTTATCTGAAAAATATTTTACTCATGCAAGCCCAACAATGTTTTCTGCTGCGACTCCAAGACCTCAATTGTCTTCTTGTTTTCTTGTAGCTATGAAAGATGACAGTATCGAAGGAATATATGATACACTAAAACAATGTGCATTAATTTCCAAGTCAGCTGGAGGTATCGGTGTTCATGTGCATTGCATAAGAGCTAAAGGAACTTATATTGCTGGTACAAATGGGATTTCCAATGGTCTTGTTCCTATGTTAAGAGTCTATAATAACACTGCCAGATATGTGGATCAAGGGGGTAACAAACGCCCCGGAGCATTTGCAGTGTATTTGGAACCTTGGCACGCAGATGTCTTTGAATTTTTAGATTTAAAAAAGAATACTGGTAAAGAAGAAGTACGAGCAAGAGAATTATTCTATGCTTTATGGATACCAGATTTGTTTATGAAACGGGTAGAAAAAAATGAAAATTGGAGTCTTATGTGTCCTCACAACTGCCCTGGATTGGCTGATTGTTGGGGTGAAGAATTTGAAGCTTTATATGAAAAGTATGAACAAGAAAAACGCTATGTAAAACAAGTTCGTGCACAGGTTTTGTGGAAAGCAATAGTAGAAGCACAAGTTGAAACAGGAACACCATATATGTTGTATAAAGATTCTTGCAACAGAAAAAGTAATCAAAAAAATCTTGGCACTATAAAATGCAGCAACCTTTGCACAGAAATTGTTGAGTATACATCACCTGATGAAGTGGCAGTGTGCAATTTAGCTTCCATAGCTGTTAATATGTTTGTTGAAAATAAAACTTTTAATTTTCAAAAATTAAAACAGGTTACTAAAACTGTTACACAAAATTTAAATAAGATTATTGATGTTAACTTCTATCCAGTGCCAGAAGCAAAGAATTCGAATATGAAACATAGGCCTATTGGCATCGGTGTTCAGGGATTAGCAGATGCATTTGTGTTAATGAGATTTCCCTATGAGAGTGAAGAAGCAATTTTACTTAATCAACAAATATTTGAAACTATATACTATGGAGCTTTAGAAGCTAGTTGTGAATTGGCAGAGAAGGAAGGTGTTTACTCTAGTTATGATGGAAGTCCTGCAAGTCAAGGCATTTTACAATATGACATGTGGGACAAGACTCCTACTGATCTGTGGGATTGGACTGCCTTAAAAGAAAAAATTGCAAAGCATGGTCTTCGTAATTCCCTTTTGTTAGCTCCAATGCCAACTGCTTCCACAGCACAGATACTTGGAAATAATGAATCTTTTGAACCATTTACTTCAAACATTTACCAACGCCGGGTATTATCTGGTGAGTTTCAAGTTGTTAACCATCATCTCTTAACAGATTTAACCCAAGCTGACTTATGGGATGAAGATATGAAAAATTTGATAATTCACAACAATGGATCTATACAAAATATTGAAAAGATTCCAAAAAAAATAAGGGACTTATACAAGACAGTTTGGGAAATTTCAGTGAAAACAACTATACAAATGGCTGCAGATAGAGGAGCATTTATTGATCAGAGTCAGTCATTTAATATTCATGTTGCTGAACCAAATTATGGAAAATTAACATCTATACATTTCTATGCATGGAAGATGGGATTGAAAACTGGAATGTACTATTTACGTACTAAACCAGCTGCTAATGCTATTCAATTTACTGTTGATAAGACTAAAGTTAAAGCTAAAAATGGTAAATTAGAAAAAGAGGAAGCTGAAATGTCTATGATAGCTTGTTCTTTGGCAAACAAAGATGAATGTATGAGTTGTGGATCTTAATTACTTTAATAAATAGATCAATGTAGCAAGGATCGGCATACTTTATTTAAAATCTAATATATTGATTAGACTTAGAAACTGTTACGTTTTAGACAGTCTCTTTAGTTCTATGGTTACCATGTTACTATTTAAAATTATTTCACATAAACTTGATATTTATATTGAAGGTCTTTGCTGCATTAGTTTAACATAGGAATAAGTAATTTCAGAGCACGCAAATCATTTTAATAAAAGGATTTTTTACGATTTAACTTTTTTTATTTAAAAAAATATATTGCACTAGAATATTTTTTACATAATTAATATTATTTTTCTTATGCATGGAAGCAAAAATGTACATAATTATGTATATAATTAATATCTATAATAAAGAATATTTTAATATAAACAATTGATGTATTTTTATTGAAATATGGACTACGTATCACCTTGTTAGAGACTAGCATAAACTGACTCTCAAAATATTTGGTGTATGAACACAATAATATTCATTAAAGTCTTAAAAAAATATTTTAGAAGAGAGGTAGTTCTTTTTGCTTGTTTTGAATGTATTTTCTGTTAGTATTACTATGCTCTGTGAAATGTATTTAGCTGCGATCACAACGTTAGTGTTGATAAAGTTTAAGGTGCATGTATGTGTATCCACTTGAAGCTATCGATCCTAAATTTAAAGCAATCATGCATCCTTATAATTTTATTAATTTTAAAAATATATACTTAACAATTATCTGCGAGTGACCATGATGTTGTCTCCACTATATTTTAAGTATTCGTAAAAGCTATTGCTAAAATATTTTTGTAGGAGTAATGTCGAGTGTCGAGAGTTTGATCGTTTTACATTTCAATCGTTCGCAAGAACAACACAATCATAACGATACCCCAAAGGAATACAATACTTGCCTTCCTGACTCTACTGTGTAATTAAGTATATCCGATATAAGTTAATCGTATATCACAAGTTGAAAATCAGAACGTCACTATATTACAGTGGCGTAGCGTGGTTGTCGACCGCCCGGAGCGGAAGCAGATTTGCCGCCCTCTTATTTAGTATTTTTTTTGTAGTAGATTTTATATATTTTTTTATTTACCATTATTGGCTTTGTGTACTGTATGGCTACGGTACTAAAGAATATAGCCACCCCCTCTCTTCCCGTGGGTGTCGTAAGAGGCGACTAAGGGATAACACAGTTCCGCTACTACCTTGGAACTTAAAAAGCCGACCGATGGCGGGATAACCATCCAACTGCTGGCTTTGAAATACACAGGCCGAAGACGGGCAGCAGCGTCTTCAGTGCGACAAAGCCAGTACTGCGGTCACCAACCCGCCTGCCCAGCGTGGTGACTATGGGCAAAACACACGAGTTCACGTTATTTTTGGCGTAAACTTGTGGAGGCCTATGTCCAGCAGTGGACTGTATAGGCTGTAATGATTGGCTTTGACTTGGCATGTTTAAGTTCTAAATTTTAAAACTCACTATAAGAAAAGAAATATATTAAAATATTTGTGTGTGCTAAAATCTTTAAGTCAGTTAGATATTTCAATTTAATGTATACTATACATTAGATACATTATTAAAGAAAACTTTTCGGCAAAAACAGTCATCATTATTTTGCATTGTACAGGTTATATTTATACATCTATACAAATAAAAAAAAAATCAACCGATGGATACAATACATGGTACATATACCAAAATAACATTTCTAGCACTATTTTCAAAATAAAAAAAAAAAATATATAAATAATAGAGATAGTTCCGGGAGGCGAAATTTTTTTTATTATTGTAAATTGACTCCTCTTTCAAGATCTTTTTTCAAAATTCCTCGAATATCATTATTTTAGATTTTATTAATGAAAAACTAAATACCTTTTTATCTTATTTTGTTAATAACAATCGCAATTTTTTATTTGCTAGTAAACCATTAGAAAACATTTTTCTAGACGGCATTCCGAATAGAATGAGATATCACACATATTTTTAGGAGCTTTATTTCTATTAAACACCTTTTGAACTTATTGACTAGACTATTTGTACGAAACCCTGGGTACGCGAGTGTAAAACTCGCACATCGGCGGTTTTTTTTTATTTTAGTAAATTAAAGTTTGAACAACACATTAAACATTCCAACATACAATTACATACATATAATATTTAATCTAACACAGTTGCAAAATTCAATTTTTCACAAAATTTATGAATTATTTCACAATCACTACACGTACTTATTTGCACAAAAATAAAAAAACAACAACAACAAACACAAACAACTTTCAAACTTTTGTTAAACTTTTTCAAAGAATCGCGTACATCCCCTTACCTTAAAAGAACGTCCCCGTACGTGAAATAAACTATATTCAACTTAATATGTTATTCAACTAACTATCTTTTAACTTCGTTAATATACTCATAACTACTATTCTGAGTTTAGAACTTGTGGAATTTCTTGTCATTTTTTTGGTAGGTTTATTTTTGGCTTGACTTTTTTACGTGGTTCCAAAGTCAACAACGATATTTGTATGGCTAGAATAAGTGCAATAGAAATAGTTATTAACCACAGAATATGATTCTAGATGAATAAGAGTAATTTTTCACTCACGGGAGAGGTATAAAAAACCTCCATCTATTCCTCTATGGTTTTGCGATAAAAAATTCTTGTTGTCTGGTACTCAGAATAATGGTCCGAATTAATTATTTCAATTAAAGGATAGCTGTCCCTTACATCTTGTATGTAATAGAAGTCATTCTCGCTGATTATCTATACTAATATTATAAAGAGGTAAAGTTTATAACTTTGTTTATATGTAGGGGATAATCTTCGCAAATACTGATCCGATCATGAAAATTCTTTCACTAACAGAAAGCTACACTATTCAGGAGTGACATAGGCTATATTTTATTGTAATTGAACAAAAAATTCAGTAAATAAGAAGAAGATTAAAATATAATATCAAAAGGTAAATAAACTAGCGCCATCTATCGCCACTTAGAAAACAATTTATTAGTCTTTCGACGTAATTAATTTAGTCTTATTTTAGTCTATCGACAACGATTTAAACGGGACAATAACAACAACATATAACAACGTAAATAATGGGACCTCTGGAGTATGCGCTTTTAGAGAAATATTGTGTATACTTGCAAACGAAAAAAATTGACTTTAATTTACATCCAAAATAATAAAATGAGAAGTCAAATACCAATTTATTAACTCAAAAACTACTCATTAGATCTCGACCAAATTTAAATGGGAACACATGACAAGCTTTGAGCAAGCTTTTGAATACAAAATAAGAATAGTCATCGATACATCCAAGTAACCATCGATGTTCCACATAAAAATTAGTCATATTGAGAACTGTTGAAAAAGTTAATTAATTAAAACTTGTGGAAACTTTTATGGCGCCACAAGTTGTTTCATTCAATCATTATTTAACAGATTATAACATTTTCATAATACAACAAGAACCTCCTCCTTATTTTGTAGTTGGTTGAACAGTAATCTCAGTTTGCTTTAATTTGGTTAAGAAGTGTATACTTAATGTTACAAATTAATGTCTAAAAACCCTTCGTCTTCATTCACAGTACAATCAGTATATAGGCATGTTAATACACTGTTATACAAGATAGTAAATCGAAGAAAAAGCAATATTTTTTAAATTGAGATTTAATATTAAATTTCAATTGATAACATTAAATTCGAATATGGAATAAATAAATAATATTGTTAACATTTAATTTTTCTTAAAACTTCTAAGTATTGGATGTATTATATCTAGTGCTTCAAAAATTTCATTTCTTGTCTTCCCACCTGAAATGGATTTTTTTTCAGATCTCTAAAATATCAAGTAAATTATTTATCAAGTTATTTATTCAAAAAATCACCTGTAATAACAAGTTTTCCATTTACGAATATTAGTAGGACCACTCTTGGCCGTATCATTCTATACACTAAACCTGGAAACAGCTCCGGTTCATATGATGTGAACTGACCATGTGCTTGTTGTAGAGCTTCTAATCTAACTGGAAATCTTAAATCTGCAGTTGCAATAAAATTTTGCACTTTAAAGTTAAGGAATTTTGCCTAAAATAAAAAGGTATTAAATTATTAGTATTAACTAATAGACGAGATAATGTATTTAAGAAATTCAAATTTACCGGAAACCCTAGTTTTTGAATAATTCTTGCAAACTTTCTAGCAGCTATATAAGAATCATGTTCATTTTTGGCTCCTGTGCATACTATTTTTCCAGACCTGTTAATTTTTTTTTAAACTATTATAACAAGGAAAACAGGCAATTGTAAAATAGAATATTGGAATACAGTATTGAGTGAATTTATACCTAAATACTAAAGCAGTGGCACGTGGTTCTAATATTTTCATAACTACTCCATGAAATCTTGCAGGATTATATTCAGAAAACCTTGTCCGACAATATATATCTAATAATTTTAATTCACAGCCTAAGCTAACTGTTGAAACACAATTTCTGAAAAAATATCAACATGTTAAACAAGATGAAATTTCATATATGTATACATAGGTAAGGTGCAAAATAAGTACATACTGAAATTTAATACTACTTTTTGCTTGACTAACTGCACTTGCCATTGGAGTAATAGCAGTCATAGAACTGTGAGGGTTTCCAGACTGAATCTGTGGTGTAAATGATCGGTGAGTGGGAGTTAGAGTAACCTCCCCAGATAAATGGAACTGCATGGTGTGTGGTGTTGAAGGGATATTCTCCATTATATTATGCCGATGTGGAGTGCGAGACAACAATTCAGCGCTTTGGTTATTTTCTATTTCATTGGCAATAATTGACGTTGAAACTCTGACACTCACATCAGAATTATTTTTTTCCCTCAATTCTATATCTACATTCGACATGTTCTAAAACAAAAACAAACACTATTAACTTATTATAAAAAAATGTGTTATTACAGTACATTTATATGAATATAATACAAAAGAAAACAGTGTGCAAACTTACGTCTTTATATTCTTGTTGACTGGGCAGACTGGGTGTGTTATTTAATGAATGAATGGACTCTTCGTTGAGATCCATATCGTTAGTAAATTAATAAATAAGACTAAAATGAATACTTAGTCAAAAATTTGTCAAAAATTAAAATTCATTTAACGTGATGTTTGTGCGCTAACACTATCATTTTAAATTGAAATTACTTTAAAAATATATAAAAGACATAGTACATAAATTTAAAACAAGTGAGTGTACACAAGTGTGAGGAAAATGTTAACAAAACAATAATAGAGATATAATAATTTGATACTCGTCGCAATTTAGTCGCAAATGTCAATACTATCACATAGCGTTGGGCGTTATTTAACGTAATCGGTTTCAGTAACTAGTTACGAAGCGAATAACCATGTACGTAGTTTCGCCGATACGAATGTAACGATTATTTTACGTACGCAGTTTTTTTACGTACTGTAACGCGGGCAACACGAGCGACACCGCAAGCTCGCCAGAGACCACGGAGGTTACCGGCTCGTTATATATGAACTGTCAATTTTGAATATTAAAAAATTAGATTTAAAAAAAAAAGAAAGGAACTGTCGATTGTCGAATTATTATAATTATGATCCTTTGTCAATAAAACTATAAAAAAACATTCTTATACAAAACATTTTTATGATTTTAGAGATTTTTTATCGACTACAGTACGCATTTTTATCAAAAACTTGATACAACGACCGGCGCATAAGCGTTTTGCCTAATAACGTAACACAATACGCAGATACGCTTACGCGTAGGATAAAAAGAGATGGCTATAAGTACTATAGGTGCATCTCTGTTTTTGAATATGCTCATGCGATTTTGTACGCAATTACTATGAGCTTTAGTTTATTTTAATATGTACAGTATTTTAAAGAAATTTTAATTTCGGTCGTGTTTCTTTTTAAATAATTTCGAATTTACTTGTTATAGTCTCGCGTTGAAGTATATACTAAAAAGTGTGGGTTTTTGTTGTATTTTTAATTATAATGTATGTATCTCGAAAAATAATTAAAAGCTGTACATAAAATCAAATGAACTTCTAAATACGCCTGCATCGATTATTATGTCTATAGTCTATACAAAAATCAAAAAATTAATTTAAATAACACGTTTTGCAGCCAGTCGTAAGCCTGGATAAAGTATGAAGTTAATTTGATTATACTATCCATCAATATTAACGTACGTAACGGCATTCGTATGTGTTACAATTTATAACGTAAAGCTACTTCATAACCATAATACAAACAAAAGTAATATAATATAACGTAGTAACTGATGCTGTATACAAAAATAACTAGTTACGAAAAATAAGCAGTTTCGAAACTAGTTACGCGTATCCATGAAACTACGTATAACCGATTACACATAAAAGACGTTACGACCCACGACTACTATCATTGTAGTCGTGGTAGTGGGCTCATTCCACGTAAGGTCCAAAGAGTATATAAGGTACTAAGACTACTAAGGTCCACAACGCCATCGATCACGACCCATATATACTCTTTGAGTATAAGCAAGTTATTTTACTCTTTGCTCTTTGATCACGAGCGCCGACAGCAACGAGGCCGAGAGCCTGAAATTGCCGTTCCACGGTTCCATTGTTATCGCTACCTTATATACTCTTTGGTTATCGCTATCAAGCGCGATCTTATATATAGGTCTTGCACTGGATGCCTAATTTTAAATTTCAATGGTGAAAGATTAAGACTGATTGAGTACGGTACTGTCATAACTTTTCGTTCGTATCAACGCCGCTGTACGTCACTGCCTTCGATGGGTGCGGTCCAATAAGATAAGCTTCTTGGTGCGGTCACCAGCGTGACCAGATTTAGTAGATTTCTACTTTTTTGGTAGAAGGTTTCAAAAATTACTACTATAATATATACTTATAGGTAGCATTTGCTCAAAAAAGAATGCTTTCATGCTAAATAATGAACGTGTCTGTGTGCTCCTTCGCACATTGATTGGGAGTTTTTGTACATAGCATGGCAAATTGGCAATTTTAAATAAAGTGTGAGGGGGATAGAAAACATAATTGGGGTGAATGAACTTGTCTTCACTAATTTTTTTTTTATTATGTTATGGGCTTACTCTTGACCTCAGTCTAGCTCTAGAGCACAGACGAGGTCGAAGATGGAGTGAGTTCGCCCAGAAGAAGCCTGTTCAATCGCGCTTTAAGCATGTTCGGGTTGTATGAACTCGGAAACACAGACGCCGGCAGGGAATTCCATTCCTTGGCTGTGCGCATTAAAAAAGATGATTCGAAGCGCTTTGTACGTATGAAAGGTATTTCAATCAGGTAGGGATGTAAGCCCGCGGTACGTCTGAAAGTCCGATGGAAGAAAGGAGATGGGGGTATGAGCTCGTGCAGCTCCAGGGCACACTCCCCAAAGTACAACCTGTAAAAACCTGTAAAATGTTTTAGATGCACACTCCACTGTTTTATATAAGCTTCTTGACATTCGATGATACGCTCACGATAAAAAGGAACGGTTCTGTGATCGCTGTAATCGATTTCATCGCATTTCGGAACGTAGGGTAATTGACATCAACTGTACAGTGGTCGCAGTGCATATCGGAATATACCCATAATATTGACGTCAGTTGTCAAATGTAAAAGTCACGCAAGTCGCTGTCAAAGTAGTTTAAAGTTTTTATGTAGATCAAAAATTCTTGACAATAAAAATCCTAATTAATCTAAATATTAATATAATATTTCTAGAAATTTTATCACCTAAAAATGGCTCCTAAAGCTGGTGGTGATGCAGGAAAAGTTAATTCAGCCGTGTACAAAGATAAAAGCAAGCCTGCCGATATTCGTTTGAGCAACATCAATGCCGCAAAAGGTTCCTATATAATTTCAGAATTTTCTTTAATAATTCTTTGTGTTACGTCTTAAACGTTCTATTATATTAATTTATGTGTGAGGATATAGAAGTAATGTAATATCAGTCATCAAAAGTTATACAAACTATTTAAAACAACAATATTCATCTAGAAGTTTACACCTGGTTCAATTTTATTCATATTTTCTTATTAAACTTATTTTAAAATGGGTGGTTTGTCTAGTAAAAAATAGGGGTAACGTAAAAATGAAGACGGTATAATAATTTTTTGTTTGGTTATTACTTTATGTGCAATTGTTATAAAAAAATTGATATGCTTTGCAGCTGTGTCAGATGCTATCAGAACCAGCTTGGGTCCTCGGGGTATGGACAAAATGGTAATATATTGCGTTTTTTTACAAAAGAAAATATGATCGTTTTAATTCTTTAATGACAACAATATATTATTTTGGTTTATTACAGATTCAAGCCGCTAATGGTGAAGTGACCATCACAAATGATGGAGCTACTATTTTGAAGCAAATGAGCGTGGTACATCCAGCAGCTAAAATGGTAAATATTTGCTCTTATGTGTATACTACTTCTGTAATGTGTAATTTAATAGTTTAAGATAGCATGAACTTAAGACCTTACATAAAAGAATATTTTATTTATTTATTTATTTATTTAATTTTGAGGAGGAACAACAGCTAAAATACTTTCACAAATACAAAATTTACATTGAGACATAAAGCCAATAATAGTTCCCCACATATAGAAACAGAAACTACCACAGAAATACATCACTAACCACATATCACATTTTATCTCTAAGACATATCAATGTATCTTTAATAGTGTTGTTATCACAATACCAACAAAACTAAAGAGAGTTAAAGAATGAGTCGCTAATCAACTTTCTAACAGATGCACAGCTAGTGTCAAAGAGGTCTATATCAAATTTATTCGCAAACATATTGAATTTATTACCTGCTCGCCAGAGAAAAGTATTTTGTTTATAGTTTGAGGAGACGGAGGGTAGGTAAATTAAAGGATTTTTTCGCAATGTTTTTGATGGAATATTAAATGTAATTTGTGACAAAAGTTCAGGACAGTCTATTCGATTTGAAGTAATATGAAACAGATAAGTTAAGTCAGCGATTTCTCTTCTTAGTTCAAGAGGAAGAATATGGTATTTTTTACATAGGTTTACATAGTTACGAGAATCATACGGTTGATTTGATTTAAAACAAATGTACTTTAGGAATTTCTTTTGAATATTTTCGAGGCGTGCAATATAAGTCCCATACCTAGGATTCCAAATTTGCGAGGCGTACTCCAAGTGACTACGTACAAGTGAACAATATAATATTTTTAATGTTTTGATTCTAATAAAGTCCACCGAAGTACGCATCACAAAGCCCAAAGCTTTAGTGGCTTTACTAACTACACTATCAATGTGGGCATTGAAGAGGAGTTTGGTGTCATGTATTACACCCAGATCTCTAATTGTAGAACTCCTAGGGAGCTCTTCACCTTTTAAAATGTAATTATGTGATATAATGTTACGCTTTCTTGTAAACGTGACGACGCTACACTTAGCTGCGTTAAGGTCCAAAAAATTAGTATTACAATAGTGTTCTAACCTATATAGGTCAGCTTGAAGCTTATCAGCATCCGCACTATTTCCTATTTTCGCAAAAATCTTCATGTCATCAGCAAAACAAAGTATATGGGACGAATGAAGACATGAACTAACGTCGTTTACACTGATCACAAACAGAAGCGGACCTAACAACGATCCCTGAGGGACTCCACTAGGAATGGTTACCCAACTAGATATGTAATTGTTAATGACTACTGCCTGAGAACGGTTATCAATATAGGAAGAGAACCACCTTAATAGATCACCCCTAATGCCTACTTGACTTAACTTTTTTAAAAGGGTTCCGTACTGGATACGATCAAACGCTTTGCTGTAGTCAGTGTAAACTACGTCAACCTGGACACCATCCTCCATAGCATCCTCATATTAAATTCATGTATAAAATGTATTAGTTAGTGTCTACTTGCTTAGTAATCAGTATGTGCCAGATAAAATATTCAGTAAACAATTTCAAATTAGTAATTATTCAGAAAGGTAAACTTTTCAGTAAAATGTTTATTTTTTCTTTTTTTTTGTAATAATAACCCTTTATTGTACATCAAGATAACCTGCATTAGAAGAAAAACATTTAAAATTACATTCTTATCACTTTTAAAGTATTATTGTAATTCAATTTACAAATGTATAATTCAGTTCATTATAATTTCAGTTAGTTGAATTATCGAGGGCTCAGGACATAGAAGCTGGTGATGGCACAACGTCGGTTGTTGTAATTGCGGGAGCATTACTTGACGCTGCTGAAAAACTATTACAAAAAGGCATCCATCCCACAGTCATATCTGATGGCTTTCAGAAGGCTCTCCAAATGGCTTTACAGGTTGAGTACAATTTATTTTGATTAACACCTATATTTTTAGTGAAAAAGTAGATAAGTCAGTGAGTGAGTCAGTTTCTTTGCTGATTATAGGCATCTTTTTGAATTAGTACTGCAAATTTATTGATGAAAAGTAAAGTTGCTCTACCACTGATAATATTATTGTTGAATAAATTGATTTTGGGTGTATGTATTTAAGTCTAAGTAACTAGACAATATCTATAATATAAAAATGAGTCGCTGAATGTGTTGCTAAGCGCAAAACTCGAGAACGGTTGGACCGATTTCGCTAATTCTTTTTTTAAAATATTCCTTGAAGTACGAGGATGGTTCTTACGGAGAGAAAAATTCTAAAAAAAAAAATTTAAATTTCCTGAAAAAGTCTAAAAACAACACTTTTCTATACTCCCATATAAAAGATTTGTGATAATACTTAAAAGTCAATTTGAACTTTAATACCATACGATAAAGTTTGTGTTAGGCGATACGAAGTTCGCCGGGTCAGCTAGTATAATATAAAAAATAAAAATAAAACTAAAAATATGTAAGGTTTACAGTAAAAGTGTGCTTATATAATATGAAGTACACATTTAACTGAAATGTTTTCAATTAAAAGGTAGTGGAAGGATTATCAACACCAGTTGATTTGTCAAATGAAGATGTACTGTTAAAGGCAGCGGCGACATCTTTAAATTCTAAAGTCGTGTCACAACACTCTACTATTTTAGCTCCAATTGCAGTACAGGCAATTCGTGCAGGTAATATATTTATAATTATGTAAATTATGTACTGTATATTTTCATATTGTTTTAAAAATTTCATAGTTCAGTTTTATAATTAAATAATTAGTAAAATTGTTTTTTCTCTTTTACAAAATTTAATGATTGAATTTTTAAATATGAATAAACAATGCGCAAAGTTAATGGCTCCTTTCTGGGTTATATGGTATTCGCATGTATAATAAAATCTCACAAACAATTTTGGAATTGTATCAACATAAAGCGTATTATTCAGTGTAGGATTACATAGTTGATAGAGATGTGTGGACTTAGTGATGATGTATTTCATGAAAGATATTACTAATTTAAAAAAAATGGCTCAGTATAGATTATTAAATTGTCAGTCTTAAAAAACAAGAATGTATCGATCTTCTATTGTCTTAAAAGATTTATCCATATTAATTACATCTTTAAATATTAACAACAACTTGTAACTTCAATAGTAGCTCTTTTTGATTTAGTAAATTAATTAAAATTATTTTTGTTTTAGTAATGGAGCCAATTCCCAATGGAATCGGTGCACGTGTTGATCTACGTGATGTAAAGGTGATTGAGCGTATTGGAGGGACCGTTGAGGATACAGAGCTTATCCAAGGTTTGGTAATACCACACCGTGCTTCCAATGTCAACGGACCACACCGCATTGAGAAGGCTAAAGTTGGTCTTATACAATTTTGTATCTCACCACCTAAAACTGATGTAAGTAAACTTTGAATAAATTATTAAGTGTGTATAGTGAATATACTATTTTATCAAACATTTCCAAATTAATTGTACATTTGTCATTGCATGGAAAATGTAGCAATGTATGCATATGTGAATATATTTTAAGTTTTAATTTTGTTCAATATCAGTATCTCAATAGATGGAGATTGAAATAAACCTTGAAAAATATGAATATCTGTGTTTTCTGTAGCTCAAAAAGTAAGTCATACATAGTGGTTTCCAAAGTATAGTGTACTGATTTTGACATATTGTCCTAAATTTCAGGTCTCTCTCAATATTTATAGTTATGGAATAAGTAATATACTCTCACAGTTGGGGAATTATACTGTTTGAATTTTGTATTTTAATTTCTTTTTTTTTGTTGTTAACAGATGGACCACAATGTCATTGTGTCGGACTATGCTGCTATGGACCGTGTTCTAAAGGAGGAACGTCAGTACATTTTAAACATTGTAAAACAGATAAAAAAAGCTGGCTGCAATGTGCTGTTGGTTCAGAAATCTATTTTAAGGTATATTTGTACATTGATATATTATTTTTTTTTTTGTACTAAATCTGTAATTAAAGGCTTGTAAGTCCTTGTAAATTATATATTAATAAACAATATTTAAAAATCCAGAGAATTAATATCTGTAACTATTTTCACAAATATTTACAACTTGGTATATTCTGGATCAACAAAAGCTCATGTGTTTAGAAATTCCAATGAATTGCAGATATAGCATACAGTATAAACATTTCAATGTAAATTTGTAATATATTACAGGGATGCTCTCAGTGACTTGGCTATCCATTTCTTAGACAAAATCAAGACAATGGTTATTAAGGACATAGAACGTGAAGACATTGAATTTGTATGCAAAACTCTCGGTTGCCGTCCAATAGCATCTCTCGACCATTTCACAGCTGAGAATCTTGTTAATGTAGATCTTGTAGAGGAAGTCAATGAGCCTTCAGGAAAATATATTAAGGTAAAAACTAAAAAGAAAAAAAAAAACATTTTCAGTCTTAACATATTTGCTACCATACTACAGATGTGTTAAACTTCGCTTCTACTTTTTCGTTTAAGAGCCATTTCACAATTTTACGCTCTGCAAGTTTAGGTAAATTTGGTCGCATCGCGCGAATCGTACGAGCCGCGCGATCTTTGTGCTAGTACGTATAGTGTGACAACTAAAAGACCATCGTGATCATTTTCTGATGTATAATAAAAATTATAACTATGGTATAAAATGTTTTTTACATAATTAATTTGTTAAAAATTTCAAGTATGTTATATAACAACAGTCAATAAAGTTAAAATAAAATTTAAAAAATCAATTTTATGAAACAATTTTTTTAAATTGATTTAGTTTTTTCAGTTTACGAATGAATCTAATATTTACGATATGAATAAAAAAGCATTTAATGACATCGACACCGACAAACATATTAATTAACAAATAACAAGACAAACAGATTGAAATGCCTATTTGTATTGATAGTGTGAGAAAAGAAAATTAAATTATACATTTGTTTACAGAAATTATCATTATATTATTTTACAGTCATTTTCGTAATATGTTTATTTTATTTATATTTTATTATGAAAGTATCAAATGCGTTTTATCCGCTATAACAACAGGCGCTTGGCGCGTGTGAGCGAAAGAGATGGTTGCGCAGAATTTGGCGTGGACCTTACCTCTAAGAGCGCTAGCGCTCGACTGATTTACCGGGCTTGATGCGTGGCAATATATACTATCTTTTTATTATTTAATATAAAATGTATTAAAAATAATTACATCTTTTAATTTTTTTTTTTTTTTTTTTGTATTCCTTAATGATGTAAGTTTACTTTGATGAAGATAGTTCGTTAAAATTTCTTAGTTTTCTAAGAGAAATATCGCTTTTAAAATTGTACTTATTTGGAAAATATTCGTAACTTTAAATTTTTTTTATCGTTTAATAGAGATACAAATGAAATAAAAATCTATGATAGTGGACAACAAAATTATATTCCACATATTATGATATTTTTTTAAAATGGTTTCAACGTAGAGGTTATTGAAAAGTAGGACTTCAAAGTATACATTGCGACCGTTTACCCAGGGAGGAGGCTGATGAAAAGGTTAATAATTTTATACACATAATATAAATCAAAATTCTGATCTGACTATGGACTACAACAAAGGTTGCTCTATTATATGTCAAGAATATAAATTACATTATTGCATCCAACACTGAGATTAACGACGTCAAAATATTACAATTTCGCGGATTGTTACCGATTTTTGTGAAATGGCTCTTAATATTTATAGTGTGCTTATAATTTTTCAATGTAAATTTAGAAAAAGACAGTGATTTCTTCAATTAATCACACTTTTGATACCAAAAAAAAAAAAAAACTAAAACTTTAACTGATCAATGTTTGTATTTTGCAATGCCATATAAATAATAATATTTGTGAATTATCGATTACAATTTTTTAATCGATTTTAATTATATATAAATATGCCTAATTGTATTCAATCAGTAGTTGGTATAATTTAGTTTTGTAATTTTGTATAATTTAATTTGTTATCTTTTAATTGTTTATTATTTAATTGATAATTGTATTAAATTTTCCCATTTGTTTTTGTTTGTCTTAATTGTTTATTTTAGTGTTGCTTGAATTATTTATATTTTATATTTCTGTATGTGATTTATCGATTATTTCTTGTTAATGTGTTCTTTTTGCTCATTTATGAATTATTTACTGTTGGAAACTTTGCTGGTTTGCGTATTGGCTGTATGAATTTATTAATTTACTGTATTATTGTACTGTATGTTTCCTAAATAAAAAAAAATAAAAATAAAATAAAAATATCACTGATATATCCAATTTAGTAGTCTGTTCCATTGATTCAAGAAACTGTACAGCATAGTTTTACATTAGGTTGTTTAGAACATTAGATACATGAGGGGTTTAGTATCAAAAACTGCAAAGTCCATTTTTTTAGAGTAGCCACATTTTTATACATATACTAACTTCAGATCTTTTCCTACTAATTCGTTCTTACCGATCAAAGCAACATCAGCTTTATCCAATAGAAATTAGAGGTCAAAGAATGAAGAATGCAACAAAAACAGCAATGTCCTAATGCGGTTAAATCAAAAACAGCATTGTCCATTCGGCCAATGAGAGGCCGGCGTGTTATGCCTAAACAGTATGGCGGGTGCAAACGCAGAGAGTAATACGGTGTGACTTTTGTACCCAATAAAACAACTTTTAGAAATAGTAAATAATTGTATTTTGTTGTTAGACTATTCAATTGTTAATTATGGATAACTCGCCAATAGTTGTCGATAATAACAAATCTAGAAAACGAATCAGAGATCCCACAAAATGGAAAAGAAATTTGGAGAAATTGGAGCAGTTAGTTTAGTTTCATTTACTAATTTTGATCCTTTAACCCTGGGAAATATTATTATACCTAAAATTATTGTTTATATATATTTTATTTTTAAATAAATCTAGATATTTTATAATGTTTATGTGTATGTATGTAATTATATATAAGAAGTAGTACAGTGCTGCTTTGCAGCCGAATTGGGCTTGCACGACCGGGGTGGTACTTCTCGCTCACATAATACCGGCGTAAAGTGACAGCTATGCTTTCGCGTTTCGTACGGTTTGTGAGTTTCCGGTGACCTATTAGAAGATGAGGAGTGAAGGTAGGCAACGTATTTACATAACCTCTGGTTATGCAAATACGTTGCCTACCTCCCACATTGTCCTATTATGATAAGCTCATACCTCAAAATATAGATAGCGGAAGATGCGAACTACATGAAGAAGAAGAAGAAGACGAAGAAGCATCTTGTCAAGAAAATTTTGATCTACCTGATGTTCGAATTTGATTAAATAATCGCAATACAGTTATTCCCTTTCTAGATCGTTTATTACTTATTTCCAAAGAAAATCGCTTGACATTCTATTGTTTTTTTTTTTTATAAAATTTAAATTGATAAATTAGTAAAAGTTTTTGTTTAACAATAAATTACATCATACTTAATATTTTTATTTATATCAATTTGAACATGCCAATTGCCCCTTCATATTCATGTAATTTATAGATACTTATGTAATTTTTTAAAAAAATTCGTTAAGTATCAAACTATCTATAGAAGTTGCACTATACTAAAATAGTATAATCAATATCAGCAATGTCCATCAAAGTTTAATTCAAAACCTGCATTGTCCTCAGATTAGTTTCAAAAAACGCAAAGTCCATTGGTTTTTAGTGTTTTATTTATATTTAGGACAATAAATACGTTGTTTTATAATAATTATGACTTGTATTGTTATTGTTTGGTTTATTATTTAATAAATTTGTAAAGTCTACTTTATGATGAAGGGAGCAAAACGTTTATTTCATTTTATTTAAAATCATCAACATTGGACTTAGCTGTTTTTGAAACTATACCCCTCACATAATTATACATAATGGAACAAAATACTAATTTTTTTATGTAAAATAATTTTCAGATGACAGGCTGCCAGGGAGGTGGCCGCACAGTATCAGTTTTAGTACGTGGAACCAGCGGCGCCGTTGTAGCTGAAGCGGCCCGTTCTTTACACGACGCCTTATGTGCTGTGCGCTGCGTGGCGCGTCGCCCTGCACTCGTGCCTGGTGGAGGAGCCCCTGAGGCTGCGGCCGCTGCGGAACTTTCTAGAGCGGCTATTACTGCCCCAGGCGCTGACCACTACTGCTTCAGAGCGTATGCGGATGCTCTTGAAGTTGTACCGTCTACGCTCGCTGAGAATGCTGGTTAGATTTTATTACAATCATGATTCAGCTTATAATATCCATAGATCAAGTAAAAAAAGGTAGATAACGCACCTAGAACAGAAAAGTGAAGCCACTTTTTTAAAGATGTGTGAGTGAGTGAAGTGTTGACACCTTTTAAAAAAAGTCCCTAAAATTTTTATTAAACAATTAATTTAATATAGGTAAAATGGGTATGTGAAAATAAAAACCTGTTTATAGTTTTAAATAAATTTACTAAAAATAAAACAAAAACTCGGTAGAATAATAAAAAAAATATATTCGTAAGATAATCGTATGAATGCACACTTCCTATCCCCTCTGTTTATCTCTTTTCAGTTTGCAGTCGGTTTTTTTTAAATATTTTTCTTAAACCTAGAATCCTTTATGTTGTATAAGTTTTTTAAATTTTTGTCGCTTAGAACTCAGAGTCATTGTCATTGTTTGCATTTTACTAATATGATGTAGTCTTATGTTCAAATATTTTTCAATCACTAATCGTATTAAATTGACTTTATGCGCATGGCCAACATAATCGTGGTCATTTTCGCAGTCTTACAGCCGCTACCCATTCACCTCTTATTAAAATATTCGTTGGAAACCTAAAACCATGAAATTTGATAGTAAAATATGGGTACCTAGTTTACTCAAAAATTGTAAAAAGTTAAAACATAAAACAAACGAGTTAATAATTCATAAATATATTTTGATTTTTTATTTTTAATTTATGTAACATAAAATAACTTTTCTTTCGTCTACTTTTTACTTAATTATTTTTCTGATTGCGTACAATTTACTTACCCACATTTTGGGGTATTGAAAAAAAGAACTACTGGCAACACTCCCGTGGTACGTCATTTCGTGACATTGAAATTATAAGTTCCGAATAACCTCAATATTATTTTGGAATAACAATAAATTTAAAGTTTTATATGTACTTACGTGTGAAACGATATTCCTTCAGATTTTTTGTTTACTTTGGTATTGTTTTTGCACCATTTAATCACACAAGACGGCATTTTATAAGCAAAGTTACTGTATGAAGCCTCGTGACATACTAACGAAAATGAGCGTAGTTTGATGCATATGTGTGCGTGAGCATATAGTATAGTGTATTTACTTCAAGGAGCCGAGTTTTGTGGCTTCACTAACAACAAAGGCCGCGCATTATCTACTTTTTTTTACTATATCTATGATAATATCCCACTGCTGGGCATAGGCCTCTTTCTCCATGTAGGAGAAGGATTGAAACTAAATCCACCATGCTGCTCTACTGCAGGTTGGCAGATATATTCTCTACTAGGAGTAACATTTGCTATTAGATATCTATGAACCAGTTGTTAAACTGTTGGGTCCGACTGCTTAACATGCTCTCCAAGGCTCAATGGGGAGACCTACACAAAGACAGACAACCAGACTGGAAAGAAATATTTGTACAAATATATCTATCCATCTCGAGTGAAATTGAACCCCATAACTGTCAGTGTGTGAGCAGCCACACAGTGCACACACCACTACATCAGTGATATTAGATTTTTAACTGACCTTAAAAAAAGGAGGAGGTTACTCAATTCGACCGTATATATTTATATATATATATATATTTATATATATATGTACCATGATAAGGAAACCAGGATCTGATGAATGGATCCCAGAGAAATCAAGGGAAACTCTCGAAAATCCGCATAAATTTTTACTGGGTTTACCGATTTTAATGGTTTTTAATTTAATCTAAAGCCGATGTTTATTATCCTGTGGTCACATATAAATTTCATCAAGTTCTGATTACAACTTTTGGAGTATTCTTTCGTCTATCTACGTTGTATTACTTGTCAATATAATTGAAGTCGGTTTTTCTTCGTTTGCCTGCAAACACAATTATATGAGTACTTATAAATGTCAAATTTTTATTAGATTTTGAGATTCAGATGTTAAATGGTCAATTGCTGGGATTACACTGAGCGTTGACCTCCCACATGAAGGTTATACCAACGTACTCAAGTAATATCTTTATGCTTTAAAGAATTCTTTTTTTTAATTTGTTCCACCTATAATATTTAATATACCTATCCCTCTCAACTTCCGTTCGTCTCGCCCTATCACACTTTTCGTAACGCTCTCACGCATTCACCAGCTTACTGCCCAAGTTTTATCATTTCATCATCATCATGATACTCATCAGCTTACTGCCCAAGTTTACGACGTTTGATTTCAAACAGTCCCCTTCACCCGTAACCAGGACTGAACCCGATCGAGACGGTGACGGAGCTGCGCGCGGCGCACGCGCGTGCGCGCGGCTCGCAGAGCGGCGCCGGCGTGAACGTGCGGCGCGGCCGCGTCACCGACATGCGCGCCGAGCACGTGCTGCAGCCGCTGCACGTCACCGCCTCCGCGCTCGCGCTCGCCACCGAGACCGTGCGCGCCATACTCAAGATCGACGACATCGTGAGTTGCACCACACGCGTACACGACGCGTTATTAATCAGAGTGCCTAGTGCGAGTTTTATTCACAGAAACGTGAAGATTATTTTGCATGGGAATTTAAACACTGCAGCCTAGACGATAAAGACTAGTATACGATACAATCGATACAGAGTCATCTAGCGGCAAACGCGAGAACTAGGTTGAAATGCCGAATTTCCTATACAGAATGAAGTTAAAATTTATGCTCGTTATTGCGAGACGGATTAAACAAAACTCGCACTAGGCACTCTGGCCTCCTTCCATTTAACTGCTTTTTAGTATCAGAATCGACCACGCTTTAATACATTTAATACAAAATTTCATAAAAATCGGTCCAGCCATTTCGGAGGAGTATTGTAACTAACATTGTCACACGACAATTTTATATATAAGATTAATTATTATTTATGAAATCACCGTCGTGTCAATGGCTGAGTCTCCTGAGTTTTACAGTTGTTTGTTATTTATTGCCGATTTTTCCATGCTTTCTCAACATTTTTTTCAAATTTGTCGATTATAAAGTTATGTAGTATGGATAGTTCAACTCAGTCTTGCGGATTATATAACGAATGTCCGTGACTAGCATTTTTGTTAACGATTGTATCCATAACAAAAGAAAAAAGCGAAAAAAACACGTTTTACTCAGATGACCAATGTCACAACAATAAAAATTGGGTAGCTACAAGGGCTCGCACACATAAGGTCGTGTCGTTGAACTATCTATAATGCTGTAAAAATGAAGGAGTTACTTCTGCACTTTCACATAATTTCAGCTATTATGCCTCCATGTATCATCTCTATATAGCTCTAAACAGAAGAATGCCAGTTTAATAACACCTATACTGCGATATATGGTATATTGAATAATCTGTTGGTATAGTTTGTACTTTTACTGCTTTGATCACCAGCATAAGCTGGGCCCTCACTAAGTATGGAGTTAATAACACAATTGCCGGGTGGACTGACAGCATGCTAAAGTACAGGGCCATCAAATTCACTGTGAATGAAACAACTAGAGGCGTTGTAGCGAGGGGGTGTCCGCAGGGGGGTCCTTTCCCCACTTCTGTGGAACATAGTTATCGATGAACTGATCACCTTGCTCAATGACTGCAGGTTTCTCACAGTGGGCTATGTAGACGACTTAACTGTACTCGTCAGTGGACTTTCTGAGAGGACAGTCTGCGACCAAATGAGGGCCGCATTAAAAGTCGTTGAACAGTAGTGTATGGACCACGAACTAACAGTGAACCCCGCAAAGACAGACCTTGTGATGTTCACAAATAAACAGAATTTAGGGAACCTTAAACTCCCTAAATTATTTCGTACCAGTCTTGCCCTAACCAAGGAGGTCAAACATCTTGGAGTAATCCTAGATAGTAAACTTCTTTGGAACAGGCATTTAGACTCAAAAATCAACAAAGCCAGCATAATCCTCTGCCAATCCAAACGGCTCCTCGGCAAAAGCTGGGGCATATCACCTAAATTTACTCTATGGCTTTACAAAACCATTGTCAGGCCTATAATCACCTAAGGTGCGGTAATCTGGTGGCAGAGAACAGAACTTACAACCATTACAAATAAGCTCCAGCGGTTTCAGAGAATAGCATGCTCTGCAATCACTGGCTGCATGCGTACCGCGCCCACGGCAGCTCTTGCGGTTATGCTTGACCTGGCACCGCTTGGTCTGTTTATACAACAGGAGGCGGCGATGTCAGCTATCAGGCTGAAATACTTGGGCTTGTGGTGCAACCAGGAGAGTCCACGCAATAAACTTTGGAGCAACCTTGTGAGCTATGAGCCACTACTTGCTGCTCCATATGATAGGTTTTCCAAACAACATATTTTCGAAAGGAAATATTTGTATTTGTCCAAATATTATAAATCTTACAGTTTAATCTAACAAAACTCGCCATTTGGAATGACAATCCCATTACTTTTTTTAATAAGCACTTTATGGTCAATTAATGTATCAGATCCTAAGAAAAATTAGGATTAACTAGATCTTGACAAATTACTGCGAGTATAATGGTCTTAAACTAAATTTATACATATAATATCTTAATGAAAAAAATAAATTATAAATAATTTTATTTCTTTTACAGGTCAATACCATCAATTAGAAGATGGCATTTTTAGAAGATTCCTAACCAAATAATTTATAATCACAAAAGTATTAATTCCTGAACTCAATTTGAACTTAGTTTTTAACCAGTCATGCTAGACAGTAGCATAGAATAAGAATTGTATTTTGACAAATATGGTGATTAACAATTGAGTTTTAACATCGATACTGAATTAATAAATAATTATATTAAATAGCTGATGTACTATACTCATTCATTTCTAATTTTATAAGGAAAGGTTTTCCTTATTTTGTGTTTATGTTATTGGAATTGCATCAAGCTTGTACCGCTTTAGTTAAGACATGAGTCTTATAAACTAATTTAAATAAAAATTACTAAAATATATTTTGTATGTTTTATTTAATAATATATCTTCTCTTAATCTTAAATTATCGTTGATAGGGATGAATTTGGTTCGCTGCCTTAATGTTAGTCTTGATTGCTGAAGGAGCTTTAGGCATGGTGGGAGCCGCTGGGCCCATTTGAGGTGTTGGGCCTCTAGTAGGACCCATTCCTGGAGTACCAACACCTGGTGGTCCAATAGGAGGCATTCCGGGTCGAAGACCTTTGCCAGTACCCACTGCTGTTACTAAAGCATGCGTATCAGCAATACTATGTGTCGGTTGTATACCTAAAATATATAATATACCATAATTGTTATGTTCATAAATATTGGATATTTTAAGAAATATAATTTATAATCCATTAACTAAACTAGATCATGGTAAATTATTCTAAATTTAGTTAAAATGTTTATTGATGCTTTTTGCAAATTTTAAGATAATATTTTTTTCATAATAATCTATCTGTTAAGTGATAGAGAATAACATTTTAACAGAAACATTTTTTTAGTGCTTAATATGAAATTCTTTTATACTTTTAGTTTTAACATAAATATTTTTGGTTTGTTATAATTAATGACTAATATTGTTAACTAACTATATGGTATAAGTTTTAAAACATTGACTGTTACTATTAATACTTCTATTTAAATGGTTACTGCTCTGATTATCATTTTTATATTCACGACTGGAGCGTGCAATGTCACATGAAATTTTTTTTATTCCTACAGTAACCATAGCTTGTGTCACTTAAAAATCCTGTTTGAATTAAAGACATAAATATTACCTGAAGATCTCATTGATTCTCCTTCCCACTCTTCACGACCTTTGGATATAATTTCCCATACATGGCTTACAACTTTAGTAAACTGTGCAACCTGTTTCTGTGAAAGTAATGTAACCTTATTTATTCTGATATATAACTAAAATTATACATCCATGAACTACAATATCAAAAAAGTGTTTTAAGATAATTACTTCACTATAAATATTTAAAAAAATCCTCTGTAATAGTATTAAACGTCTAATTGTTTGTTGTTTGATTTTAAGTATTAGTTGTAAGCATTTAGGGTCATTCAAGTATTATGTAAACACCCAAGGGGTGTGGGGGCCATTGTCTTGGTTATTTTTAATGATGGGGCTAGAAGGGGGGGGGGGGGGGAGGGCGTGTCTAGACGATGGTTATTTTTATTTCTAAATAAAATATACCATTGTTTACATAAATAAGCATAGGGGGGAGGGGGTAGGGTATTACTGACTTTCGCTGACAAGGGGGAGAGTTAAAAATTACTCAAATTCAGCTTTCGTAA
The DNA here is from genome assembly GCF_905220565.1 of Melitaea cinxia. Lineage (NCBI taxonomy): Eukaryota > Metazoa > Arthropoda > Insecta > Lepidoptera > Nymphalidae > Melitaea > Melitaea cinxia. The sequence continues at coordinate 12,644,939 of NC_059401.1, forward strand.
TACTTGAACGATCCCTTAAGAGAAAAGTTAAAAATAATTGAGATAGAACAACTTGAAATTTATATATAAGAGCATTTAAATAAAATAACTGTCAAACTACCTGAGCAGTGTCATAGCTTAATGTGCTAGCTTTGTGATTCAACTGCTGTAACCTTTGTTCTGCCTGTGGTTCTGGCTTGGTACGTAATAAGTCTGGTACGAGGTCATGAGTGCAGGCTGGCACTCTTCCTTCTGTTAACCTAGCGAGTTCCTCATCTCGTTCACAACCCAGTTGTAATGGTAAAACTACAACTGATCTCAGTGAAGGTGCTAATTCATTTTGGAGGATTTTGCTTAAACCTGTTAACTAATCATATAAATTAAACATTTATTAACCCATAAGTAAAATAGTTCAGCTGTCCAACAATCCTACTCATATTATTATAAATGTGAAAGTTGTCATTGTGAGGATGGATTGATGTTTGTTATTCTTTCACGCAAGAACTACTGAACTGATTGTGATTAAACTTAATAAGTATATAGTTGAATATCCAGAAGAACACATAGACTATTTTCATCCCAGTATTCCCATGCCAAAATTATACAGTTGAAACCACGAGGCGCAACTACTAATTGTAATTGTTTGAATAATTAGAGATGGATCAAACACAAATTTAGCTAACAAGTCAACTATTTGGTTGCAAAAAGTATGACTTGTCACGGTCACAACTTGTTGTTGCTGTTTATATTTTATATTTCAGTGTATGAATGAAGTTATTCATCATTATTCAACTAGTTAGCGCTTTTTACTAATATTATAATATACTAACTAAAATTATGGCTGCCAACTATAGGTAATTATTAGGATCGTAGTTATTCCATTTTTTGGGGCTCATTTTACCAGTTACCAATACCTATAGGTTAAATTACTACTCTTACAAACAACCAGTAGGAGATAAAATAAACTGTTAAAGACTGTTTTAGAAAAAAGATCAGACTGATAAAGTGGAGATTGATGATGAAAAAGAAAAATATCACAAAATTAAATCTGCTGGATAAGATTTTCCGTCAGATTTAAGGTAATCTTTATTAGCAACTAGTGACATTGGTTATTATATACATGTTAAGTGAAACAAATTGTATAAATCTTGAAGAAAAATACATACCTATCATATTTATAGTTTTATACTTTTGAAAAACATATGTATACTTACATGTCCAGACAGTATAGCATAATTATCAAGAAATGTGGGCCAATTTATTGTTTCGTATTCTGTTTCCAATTTCGTTATTAACGCTTGTATAGCAGATTTTAGATCATTTACTCTGTTTAGGATAGCATGAAGCGTAGCTTCCAATTGTTTTTCTTCACGTTGCATATTGAAATAATATTTTAAGTTTCAGTGGAATCTTCGTAGGGTTGAGCGTTAACTATCTGAAATGAACTTTTAGTCAAAAAATTAAATAAACATTATTTAAGATTTTAAGACTTATGTACTAAAAACTAACTCACTAGATACGTCCGCAATTGCTAAATCGACTTTATAATTGATAACATGATTTTACTGTAATATGCAACGTGTAGTCTTTATTCAGATATTTAACTCTACTTTCAGAAATTCAGAGTCACATTATAACTAAAGCACGTTCTTTAATGTATAATATTAAGGTACTTTTCAATATTAGTGATCTTATAGTCACAAACGCAATTTTTTACAAGATCAAAAATGAAGAAATATACATAAGTGAAATAACTTGATATAAGTACCCTATATTACATTACTTGGTCTATGGATATAAGTTATGTCAAACAACTATTTACTATTTTTGATTCAAAATGCTAGGGACACGAAAGAAGTATCGATACTTTGTGGTTTCGAGTACATTTCCATTTGATACCGATACTTTTGTATTCGATACTTTGCATTCGATACTTTTACTAAATAAGTATTTTTGGCAGGTATCGTATCTAATAAGAAATTAAGTTTTAAATGGGTGATATAACCCTTCTTTTTGGTCGAATGAAATTTGAAACAGTTGTTCAGCTATCATCATCATCATCATCATTTCGTTTATTGCAGTCCACAGCTGGACATAGGCCTCCACAAATTCGCGCTAAAAATGACGTGAACTCATGTGTGTTGCCCATAGTCACCACGCTGGGCAGGTGGGTTGGTGACCGCAAGTCTAGCTTTGTCGCAACTAAGACGCTGCTGCCCGTCTTCGGCCTGTGTATTTCAAAGACAGCAGTTGGATGGTTATCCCACCATCAGTCGGCTTTTTAAGTTCCAAGGTAGTAGTGGAACTATATTATCCCTAAGTCGCCTCTACTAAAGACGTAAGGTTTATTAAACACTTATATTGGAATCAAACAGCAAATGTAGGTATCGACGGAAGACTGACGGATAAATCTTTCGAGAATCTGTTGAAATCTTGCGAGGAGTACGGCAGAGATGCATTCGCTCTCCAATCCTTTTCAACATATACTCGGAGATGATTTTTAGAGAAGCATTGAATCAAGTGAATGTAGGTATCACGGTGAATGGTCAGATTATTAACAATATCCGTTAAGTCGATGACAACGTGTTACTTGCATCTACAATGGAAGAACTTCAGGCTCTTGTAGATAGTGTTGAATCAGTCAGTTCAGCTTACGGCCTCAGTATCAACGTGAAGAAGACCAAGTATATGACAGTTTGTAAACTACTACCTGCTAACCCCACTCTATTTTGTAATGGAGAGCCACTAGAAAAGTTAGCAAATACAAATAGTAGCCACGGTATGGAAATAAGGTGCCGCATAGAACAAGCCCGTAATGCTTTCTTTCGGCTTAAACCACTTCTATGCAATAAGAAGCTGAACATCGAGCTACGATTACTATTAGCACACTGTTTAGTATTAGCGACTTTAGCAACTGTACTATAAATATTTATTATTGTATATTTATATATGCACTATTTAATATCTATCCAAAAAAAAAATATGTAGTTATACCAGTCGGCTGTTGCCTATAACACAAGTATTAAGTTGCTTACTTTAGGAACAGACGACTGTGTGTGTGTTGTATATATAGTATAATAGTAAATAAAAGTTTTACGATAGCTATTAATCAGTTGGTGCTGGATTTCAAATGAATATAAATTTGATAAACTTTACAGTTTATTGAGACCACGGATTGAGATATTATATGATTAAAATACTGTCACATTTCATAATTATTTTGCTGGATGAAAATACGCTAAAAGGCTAAAACTACATATGTGTAGCAGCATACTAAAGACTTATACAACCTACCCTACCCCAGCCTGCAAAATAATGATATTTGTAATAAAAAAAATACTAATCGATAGATTTTCAATAGCTCAATTCAACTAAGTTGTCCTTTTAAATTGCTCACTTTAAATTATTTAATTAAAAATCAAAAAAGTCGTTGAAAAATATAAATTTATCAATAATTTTAAACTCCTATATCTTTTGATGTATACAATATTTTAAATTGCTCAAAGTGTTAAAAAGCTGCTCAAGTTACATTTATAATTGCTCAAGTATAGTTTGGAACAGATCAACTTTCTTTAATTTTTAAATAAATATAAATAGTTTGAACAAATAAAATAATGATATTTGTAAAAAAAAAAAAAAAAAAATACTAATCGATAAATTTTCAATAGCTCAATTCAACTATGTTGTCCTTTTATATTGCTCACCTTAAACTATTTAATTAAAAATCAATAAACTCGTTTAAAAAAAATCATTTATCAATATTTTCGAGCTCCTATATTTTTTGATGAAAACAATATTTTAAATTGCTCAAAGTGTTAAAGAACTGTTCAAGTTACATTTATAATTGCTCAAGTACAGCTGAGAACAGATCCACTTTCCTTAATTTTTAAATAAATATATATAGTTCGAACAAATTTAACGTTTATATCATAAGACAGGTGAGCGCTGTGGATGCGCATAGACAAATCAAAATCAAAATCAAAAATAGCTTTATTCAAATAGGCTCTAAGAGCAATTTCGAATCGTCATTTTACAAATCAAAACTTTAAAAATAAATTATTATTTTTGTAAAAGTAAAGCTACCACCGATTCGGAATGTAGATTCTGCAGAGAAGAATCGGCAAGAAACTCCGCAGTTACTCTTTTGAAAATAATATATAAACTGTGTTTTAGTACAAAATTAGAAACATGTTGCATGAAATACAGCGTCACTAAGTCCACACATCTTTATCAACTATGTAATCCTGCACCGAGTAATAAGCTTTATCTATTAATTTTTTTTAAATATAAACTTTAAATTTATGTTGAGACAATTCCAAAATCGTTTGTGGTATTTTATTATACATGCGAATACGGTGACCCAGAAAGGAAACGTTTACTTTTCGCAGTCGGAAACTTGGAACGTGTTTACAATGCGATTATTACTATTTATTTCAAAACAATGAATATTCTGGCGGATATACATATTGTTATAAATATACTGCGACGCGATCGTTAATATGTCCACCTTTTGGAAAACATCTCGTAGGGAGACTCGAGCTCCAAGATCGTAAATGCCGCGAATAGCCCTTTTTTGCAAGATAAATATAGTCTCAATATCTGCAGCATTACCCCACAGTAACAGACCGTAAGACATAACACTATGGAAATAGCTCAAATATATTAAGCGTGCAGTTGCAACGTCGGTCAGTTGTCGTACTTTTCTAACTGCGAATGCCGCGGAGCTGAGTCTACCATTCAAGGATGACAAATGGGAATTCCACTGAAGTTTTGAGTCCAAATGTATCTCTAAGAAAACTGTAGTATCATTGACAATAAGCCTCTCGTTATTTATTATAAAATTATAATTTGGATGCTTAACATTAGGTAACGAAAACACAACGCACTTGGTTTTTTTTGCGTTCAAAACCAAGTTGTTTATTTTAAACCAATCTTGAATTCGTGACAAAGAAGCGTTCACGTCGTCATAATTTACTTTTATCCTATCAACTTTAAATGTTAGAGAAGTGTCATCTGCAAATAGGACTATCTGCGGATAGGAATTTGTTCAAACTATTTATATTTATTTAAAAATTAAAGAAAGTGAATCTGTTCCAAACTATACTTGAGCAATTAAAAATGCGACTTGAGCAGTTTTTTAACACTTTGAGCAATTTAAAATATTGTATACATCAAAAGATATAGGAGTTTGAAATTATTGATAAATGAATATTTTTCAACGACTTTTTTGATTTTTAATTAAATAATTTAAAGTGAGCAATTTAAAAGGACAACATAGTTGAATTGAGCTATTGAAAATCTATTGATTAGTATTTTTTTTATTACAAGTATCATTATTTTGCAGGCTGGGGTGGGATAGGTACTTACACAGTACACGTATGTAGTTTTAGCCTACACTTTTTATAATCTGTAGCCAGACTCAATGATATTTCATCTGTAGTTACTGTAGTAATTTTGATTTGATAGTATTATTGATTGTAAAATATCAGTTGTATTTCTTCGGTTTACTCGTTTTAGTGGTTAATGAATAGGCAATATAAAATGAAATCGCTGTAATTTACGTCTATCCATTAAAATGTGGTGGAAAAAATTTCGGGTTGTATGAATTTTACACTCGTCTGGTTTTATATTTTTTCAATAACAAGAGTACATATTTACATAAAGTGAATTAAAACATCAAGCTGTTATATTACTTTAGTGGAAACTATGGTGGAGAACGGTGCATCTAGTGGCGGAAGCGAAAGTCCGAATGCTACTACGGGAAGATCCGGGTTGCTCGAAACACTAGTCCGTGGCGTTTGGTACCGGGTACATTGTTCTTTAGAGGATGATTATCTTAGTGTATGCTTAGACGATGGCTACGACGCTACGACGACCCTAAACGGAAGCTTGAACAATAATAATGTCGAGACCCCAAACAGTGATTTCACTGAAGTGCCCGAAGCAATAGCTAATCAAAAACGGGTAGTTCAAGTTGTTAAGTCTGATAACAATGGCTTGGGAATATCAATTAAAGGGGGAATAGAGAACAACATGCCCATACTTATATCAAAAATATTTAAGGGTATGGCAGCAGATCTAACAGAGCAACTGTATGTGGGTGATGCTATACTTTCAGTGAATGGGGAAGATCTGAAAGATGCAACTCACGAAGAGGCGGTGAAGGCTCTTAAACGGGCCGGTAAAATGGTTCAGTTAGAAGGTAAGTTTACTCTTTGCGGCATCTATAAATTGATTTTTATTTAACTGACCAAATGTGGGGAGGTTATGGATAAACAAATAAGTCTTTAGGTTGTGTATATGTAATATTATATAAGTTGTATATACTTATATCTATGATTTTTTTTATTATCACACTCTTCCAAACTCTGTTCATGATTTGTTTGGGGTGTCTTTTTTATAATAAAATGTAGTAAAATAATAACTATTCTTTCAATTAATTTTAAATTATACTTGTAAATTATAACTGAACTATGCAACAGGTCACAGTAATTGAATTAGCCTGTTAATTAACCTCAGTTAATAAAAAAATGTATGACTAAACATCACACCATTAGTGTTAACTAGCGGATGGTGTAAAGTATTTTGAGAAGTAAACTCATGTAATTTTGGTCAGCTATACTTATCAAAGCTAATATCAGACATCACTAGTGTCAGTCATACTGCAGGAACTACATCCAAGCAAACAACACAGTAGTGTACAACTGGATTAGTAACATCACTTTATCAGCTTTATACTGCCCCCAAGAAAGTCAATATTGCAACTACTTCAATATTTTAGGCCATCACTTTATTGCTGCAGCTCATTACAACACCAAACATACTCTTTGGGGGTCCAGGCTCATTCTGCCAAGGGGCCAGGAACTGTTAAAGGTCTCAAGCAAATAGGATGTTGCTTCTACAGTTCAGCTCACATAGTGGCTTCATTGTTAGTTCTTATTGATTTCTGTGTCATCAAAGGGGTTGCGAAAAAAATGTCGTGTAATAGCTGGTGGGATTTATCATCAGATCACTAACCCATTATTATTATCAATATTAAGTCTGAGTTAAAAGTGACCATAAAAAATGTTCATTATACAATAATTGGAATCTTTTTTGACGCCTCATAAATAAAGGTATTATAGTAACACTTTCACTTAAAATAAGTTTTTTTTTATGTCACTAGGTTGGTAAACAAGCGTACGGCTCACCTGATGGTAAGCGATTACCGTAGCTTATAGACGCCTGCAACACCAGAAGCATCGCAAGCGCGTTACCGACCCAATCCCCAATCCCCCCAGGAGCTCTGGTCACCTTACTCACCAACAGGAACACAATACTGCTTGAAAACAGTATTATTTTGCTGTGATCTTCTGTAAGGTCGAGGTACTACCCCAGTCGGGCTGCTCCATATTTTGAGCAGGAAATTCCTGCTGTGCCCTACTGAGACTGAGGTATCAGTTAAACATACTGACATTACAAATACAATTCTTTAAAAAAAAACATACAAAATGCCACCCGGAACTTAACTCCATTAGATCAACACAAACCCCTTGTCAATTATGTCCCCCCAACCATATTACTTTATCAAGGAAAAAAAAAAATGAGAAAATTATGGCAACAAAACAGACGTCCAGATAGTTACAAAAAAACAATTCAACCACAAAGTAAAAGAATTAAAACAAGCTCTGGAACAAGATTGAAACACTTTTTCTCTAGCATATCTGGAGGGCCTTGATGCTTGTTTACCTTCAGACCCTTCGGAAAGCCACTAATAAGTTAAAAGATCCATAGTCACCTCTTAGTAAAACAGACCTCAGTTGGGCACGTAGCGACCAAGAAAAGGCGGCTACATTTGCATAGTATCTGAATAAGGTTTTTCAATCCCATCAGGGTTCACCCGAGTATGAAAAAAAAGTTATTGAGTTGATTGACACCCTTGACAGATGGCATTGCAGGTCTATTTCCTTCGACTTTGCCGGTGATAACAATCTTGTCTAAGTTGCCACCTTCCCTTCGGGCAATGTGACCGAAGTACTCAAGAATCCTCTGGAGGCAGGTAGTGGATAGCCTTTTCGTTACTTGGAGTTGTTTCAATATCGATGCGTTGGTCCTGCGTGCTGTCCATTTGGTGTTAATAGAAATGTGTCTATCCCTCTAAGTCCCACGCAGCTGAGACATAGTACTCTTGGCCATTCCGATGCGCCTTCGAATTTCGACCTCGCACGACCCAGTGTTGCTTGGAATGGAATTGGATTGGAACCCGGGTAAATAAAGTTCTCTACAATTTCGAGATTTAGTGAAATGACCTAAGTACCAACGAAAGTCTTACAGAAATTACCAGAGTCTGGGATAACATTACTCACAGCAATCTATAATGTTATAACCGATCAAAAATTCGTCCTCTTCACCTCAAGGGAAAGTAGCAAAAATAATTATCCTTTTGAAGCCAAACAAGCAACCAGAGGACCCGAAAACATATTAGGCCGATTATCTTATTACCCATACCTGCAAAAATATACGAATGGCTATTATCATTATTAAAATTGCGCAATTTGATTCCCAAACACAAATTTGGATTTCGTCGTAATCATGCTAACGTCGATCGGGTACGCATTCTAACTATCGGAATGGACGCTGTCCAAGTGCTTTTTTAAACAAATCGCAAGTCTTTGATAGGGTGTGGCATAAGGGGCTGTTATTTAAATTAAAATCATTACTCCTTAACTGCATGTAAAATATCATAAAATAATTTTGGAAAACAGACACTTCCTAGTCTAGAGTGGCGAGGCGCTCTCAAGTCTTTGCTCTGTTAAAGCAGGAGTTCCACAAGGCAGCGTGCTAGGCCCAACGTTGTACCTTACCTACATCTGACCTACCAAATACAGTGTAACACCACAAATACCTGCTGACATTGCGATTTTAGCATATCATCCTGACCCAGCAATGGAGGATATCGATTTAGTTAAAAAAGTGGAGAATTTAAGGCTAATGAAACAAAATCTATAAATATATTTACATTAAGAAGAGGCACTTGTGAGACTGAATAACTTGGAGGTCCCACAATCAAACTATGTTAGGTATTTGGGATTATATCTTGATAAATGACTCGCCTAGAAAAAACACATTCAAAAAAACGAAAACAATAGGAATACAACTACGTAAGCTGTATTGTTTGATGGGTCGCCGTTCACAACTGTCGCTATCAACCAAACCTCTAAAAAACTATTCTTAAATCGATTTGGACCTAAGTTATACAACTCTGGGGAATACCTTCCTAATCCAATATTGAAATCCTGCAACGATTCCAAAATAAAATCTTGAAAATGATGACTGCAGGGGTACTTCGTAACAAACAAACAACTACATCACGACTTGCACATATAAATGCTCTTCATACAAACACGTACAAGGAAATAATTAAACATCATCGAACAGCTTGGCCACTGGTTTGATGTTAGATAAGACTGCAACTGGCATATTGAAACGGAAAAAGCCCTAAGATAAACTTAAATTGTAAAATTAAAGTGATGTTAAAAAAAAATTCCAACCAACCCATTTATAAATGTCTCTGTGGCGTCAGATTGCAGTGTAACTTAGTAGCGCAGCATGGTCGAAAGAGACTATTACACTATTAATAGAGTATATAAATATTGAAAATTAATAATTTCGTTTGCTTGTAAATGAAAAAAAAAACCGACTTCAATTACATCGACTGGTAACAACGTAGGTAGACGAAAAAATAGTCAAGTAAATACGCAGTAACAAAGATTACTCAAATGCATCTCAAATGGTAGTCCTCACATCTCGATCAAATTTAAATGGTACCGTTCAAATTTAAATGACAATGTACTCTGGTTTGTTTTTGAATTTCCCTTCAAAAAAAAAAAAAAAAAACGACCGCATTCAATAATGTCAAAGACACGTTTTTTTTTTTCAAGTTTCTTACATATTTTTTTTCGTCACACTCAAATCGTCAGATTATTAAAGTGTTCTCTTCTCAGTATGTAATTAACCTATCTTATCGTAGTCTGACGCGATCGAGTATTTTTGACGATCGCTTTTTTTACTGTTCTGATAGATTCAGATGATTCTAGGGCAGTCTCTAGAGACTCCTATATTGAGGGTTGATAAATGGTGGAGGTCTTTCAGCGGAGGAGGGTGCAAGGTATCCCTCCATATAATATAACTTGACGCGCTCAAGTTAATCTCAACAAAAAAAAAATCTCTCTTGGGCTCCAACTAAAAAAACTATCCAGATGTGTGTCACACTGGCACACCTAGAAAAATTAGTTTCTCTATTTTTACTTACTCCTTAGCAGAGCCAGGTCGTCCAGGTACTGTGTATATAATTTGATTAATGTGAAAAAATCTTTATATTCACAGTTAAATATCTGCGCGAAGTCACCCCATACTTTCGCAAAGCTTCAATAATCAGTGAAGTTGGATGGGAACTTCAGCGCGGTTATATGATGGAAACTCCACCTTCACCTCCGTCGCCCAGACGTCGCCGCGCCGACACGAGATATATACCTTTACTGATGGCCTGCGTTGCTAAAAATCTGCGACATAACGACCCTGGTAATTTTAAATCTATAATATAAAAATGAGTCGCTGAATGTGTTGCTAAGCGCAAAACTCGAGAACGGTTGGACTGATTTCGCTAATTCTTTTTTTAAAATATTCCTTGAAGTACGAGGATGGTTCTTACGGAGAGAAAAATTCTATAAAAAAAAAATAATAAAATTAAAGAATCGACTGTTAGGCGATATGAAGTTCGCCGGGTCAGCTAGTTTTTAAATAAAATAATAACTGTCTAGTAATAATTCTGCTTCGGTCTTGTGGGTTTGATTCCCGCCTCAAGTCTATTATTTATATATAATATTATTTATATATGAGTATTATTTATATGTATTTATCGAATAAATAAATAAATATATGTAACTATGTTACCTAATGCACAAGCATTACGTCGTTAAGCTTAAGTACCGATGAGTATTGTGTCGCCCAGAGGACCGCACGATAGAGATGTACTCGCCGGACGGCGTGCACGCGCTGGCGCTGCGCGCGGCGTGCAGCTCGGCGGCGGCGGGCTGGCACCGCGCGCTACACGCGGCGGCGAGGCGCGCGGCGCGGGCGGCGCTGGCGCGCGCGCGCCCGCTGCTGCGCTCGCTCGTCGGCGACGTGCGCTACGCGGGCTGGCTCGCGCGCCGCCCCGCGCACGACCACGTGAGATGCTGTTTCTTTCAAAATACTTTTATGCTCGGTTGCTGCATTCAGATAATTGTGTTTGTTCTAACAATACCGATTTCAAAGAGGCATTATTAGGGATAGCACAAAAACTAATCATCAGATCTCGCTTAAATTTGACTACATAACAAGGGCCAACTTCGATTAAAAAAAGACTCGAGAAGATCAAAATGGGTACAACACAAAGTAAAAAAATACAATCAAATAGAGAACCTCCTCCTTTTTTGAAGCCGGCTATTAGCTGCCTACGTATTGTTAAATTTAGAACATGTCTCGTTTGAAACTTGACAGTTTGTAATAAAAACTGTTTTCTATAATAGCCAGGTATTAAACTATTAAGTAATGAGGACTAGCGTACTCATCGTAGGGATGCTTAAACACTTAAATAAAAATCGATGCAAATGTGAAATTGGCAGATATAATTGAGGTTAAATTGACTGTTCGTTAGAATTCTTTATTAATACAGATTGAGCAAGTACATGTATTTTTCTAGATGGGTGCATCCGGCGGGTCCGACGATTCAGATGAAACGGAGGGTTGGCAACCCACCTTCGTGGCCATCACCGATAGAGAGCTGAGGTGATTAAACTATCTATATAATTTATACCATTTCTTTTTCTTTCTAAACCATTCTTAAAGAAGAAACTGATTTAATGTATATTTGAAGGAGCGGTGTGTGAGAAAATTAATTTATAAAGAACATACTGATGTCGTTTTAGTCGTAAGAGAAATCAATTATATCACGATACCTTTCAGTGATTTTTCTGATCTTCATAACTATCCGAAGAAATTTACTTTTCTCGAGTAAAAAAAAAAAATAGGAACAGCGATTCGAAATCTAAAATGATACGTTTCTACTCGCATATAAGATGTGTTAAAATAAGTATAACAAGTTTAACGATGGGTACAGGCTGTACGAGGCGGCGCCGTGGTCGGGCGAGGCGTGGTGCGCGCCGGCGGAGAGCTTCGGACTGGCGGCCACGCGGCTGGCGTGGTGGCGGCGCGGCGGCGGCGCGGCGGCGCTGGGCGTGCGCGCCGGCACGGCGGCGGGGCTGGCCGTGCGCGCGCTGCGGGCCGACGCGCCGCCCGACCTGGCCGCCGCCGCCGGCGCGCTGGTGGACGGCGCCATCCACGCCGTGCGCGCCCAGCCCGAGTTCACCTTCCGTGAGTGTCCGCCTACCCCCACTGTGTATGGCAACGACCGCAACCGACAGCTTAGCGCACTCTCCGGGCACGGTGGGGAGATACAATTAGGAGCGCCGCCTCACACACAAGGAAAACACCTATGCGGTTGTCGATCCATAAAATATGTCGCAGAATTACATCGTTTTGTAGGCATTAGCCCCCTAATGAAAGTTACGCCTCCAAAACTTAGTTGCCCCCTAAATAATTTGGTGATTAGAAAGAGTGTTGTAATAGATTTTTTTGTTATTGAAATGATATACATTTATATAACTAAAATATATCATCATTCCAGCCTGTTGCAGTCCACTGCTGGACATAGGCCTCCACAATTTGACCACAGGTCTGGCTTTGTCGCAACGAAGACGCTGCTGCCCGTCTTCGGCCTGTGTATTTTAAAGCCAGCAGTTGGATGGTTATCCCGCCATCGGTCGGCTTTTTAAGTTCCAAGGTGGTAGTGGAACTGTGTTATTTTCTAGTCGCCTCTTACGACACCCACGGGAAGAGAGGGGGTTGTTATATTCTTTTATGCCGTAGTCACACAGCATAACTAAAATATATAATAAAATATAAATTGAAACGGATGTTGTCGTTATCGAACCGACCATATCACATATCCCCCTTATTTGCGAACGTATTTAACGGACGACCCTACTGCGCGTGCGGCGCTCGAGGGCTGACATGCGGCGAGGTCGAGTGACGAGTGTCGCGTGTCTCAGGCTGCCGGTACCGGGGCGCGTGCGCGCGGCTGTCGCTGGGCGCGGGCGGCGTGTGCGTGTGGGAGGCGGCGGGCTCGCTGGGCCGCGGCGGCGCGCGCGCGCTCTACCGCCGCCCGCTGCACGCGCTGCGCGCCTCCGCCGACGACGACCGCGCCGCGCTCTGGCTGCACTTCGCCGACGACGACACGCTCGTGAGTGTCTCACACGCACACACAGACAACACACACGCACACACACGAAAATACACATGCACTCGCACACGAACACGCACGAAGATGTACACGCACACGCACACTCACACCCACACCCACACCCACACCCACACCCACACCCACACCCATACGCACTCGCACACACACACCTACACGCACTCGCACATGCACTGGCACGCGTGCACGCACTATCGCATACGCACGCGTATATGCAAAGCATTCGTGCCCACGAACACGTTTACTCACACATATTCTACCACGTATACATCAAGAAGGCACACATTATTTGTGCTATTCGGCGCTATTGTAAACCGAGTGATAGCCATTATTATTCTATTCTGATTTGGTTATTCCTCGATGATGAGACCGTCCCGCCCGCAGGAGCTGGACATGGAGGGCAGCCCGAAGCCGGCGGTGTTCATCCTGCACAACCTGCTGTGCGCGCGCGTGCACGCGCTGCCCGCCGACGCGCTCTAGCCGCGCCTCGCCCTAACGCCGGCGCGCCCTAACGTGGCTTAGCGCGCCCTAACGCGCCCTAACGATCTGTTCTACTAGTCGACGTCTACCCGCTAGTGTGTTTTGACGACGCGATATAAAAGTTATTTAGTTACGAATGTTGTATCGAGTCGATCGTAATGTTTATGTATAAATGTCGTCTAGAATATAGAAAGATGTCGAGTTCTGATATCGATCGTCGCTCGAACTCCCGATACATTCCGAAACTGTGGTTTTATTTAATTAGAATAATTATTATTTTTGCCTTCGCCTTGTGATGGCGTATCCTGCGCTCTTCCAAAGATTGAATTTCTTATTTTTTATTTACCTAATACTAATACAATAAGGATTTGTATAATATGTTATCGATTATAATATATTTTTTTATAATTTATTCGTTGTATATAAATAGTTGTAGTGTTTTATAATTCGTACATTCCCAGAATGTAGAATTAGATTTGCTTTAATAAGATTAGGTAAAGTATAGTCTCGAATATTTGTAACATTTCAATTACTCTAATGACTACTCTCTTTTATTGATTTTGATTTATACTTTTAAGGTTCGATCATCGTATCAACTCGTGCAATAATTTCTTTCTTCTGATCTGATGTTATAATACTTGTGTGAGACTTAGAATTTTTTAAAATGTGTAGTTAATAAATATAATGGAACACTTGAAGGCAATACGAGGAATTAAAAATAATATGTAGGTATTCTTTTTGCCTTTTTTTGAAGTGCTGCCGGTAAGAAAGTAATAATAAACTATTAATATATGTAAGCTCGTGTACAGTGGCGTGGCGGTTGGCTACTGGGCTCGTATTAAAATTTGTAAGAGAAAGGGCGGAAGCCCAATAGTAACAGAAGCGGGGCCCTTAAACCTTGGTCCCCCTAACGCTCGGGAGCCTTATCTAATTAATACAGCTCATATAAGCCAGGTCCGAGCCTGTATATAACGAATGATATTTGGTTTAGCGATATATTTTTTGACAATTGACATATTTATTATATTATTTATTACGCATTATAGGTATAATTGGTATACTACGGTGTATGAATCTCGGCCTACATCTGTATATGTAGGTGTAATGTATTATATATTATTTGCAATAGATGTGCGTAGCCAGATTTTTCAACTCAGGAAGAAAACCAAGATTATACAAACTGCAAATTTTTAACCAAAGAAAAGATTGCCCAACCTAAAATCTATATAAATGCTAATATTCTGACGGCAATAAGATGTAATGCAACTTTGATTTACTTTTTTTTACATCGCTACGCCCATTGTAGTTTCTACTTTTAAAGTAGGTTTTATAAATAAAATACAAAATTTTTCAAATCACGCAAGCAATGTATATTTGTTAAATAATAATTGTTTAAGAGTAGTTTTTATTTCTGTTAAAGATTTTTGCAGTATTTTATGAAACAGTTCAATTGAATATTGAAAATAAAATATTAAAATACAAAACGTAATGTAATAAGGAAACCGTATTTGAATTTAAACAAAACTTGACTGAAATTACCGGATAAAATGAACATAGTTTGTAACTAACTAGTAATCTCTTCTGAACTTCTGATAGCTATATAGCGATTGGCTATTTGTTTTAAATATTTTAATATGTATTAAATATAAAAATAAAGCGACTTAACTTGTAATGTTTATACATTATGAAAATAATCTAATAATTTCTCAACATATATTTGCCAATTGCTAGAGAGTTTTGTCGAAGAGCCCAGAGACTGACTGAAACTGATCTGAGCTCGGTTCGTATATTTAGAAAACGTATCTTTACTTTACGAACAGATAAGTTACTATTACGAGACGTTCGAAATTTAATGTTTTGTGAATATAGGAACCGGGCATTAGTGATGGACGATTACTCTATCGACAATTAAAACATATGGGAATGTCAATTCTTGACACTTTCACATATTTTTACTTGTGTTTCGTTAATCGCTAAATCATATGATCTTAAGGCTATTAGTTGGGTTTTTGAAGTGAAACATCTTTAGGCGCATGAGGGTAAATTTTTTACGTATAAAACGCAATAATAATAATATTAGCGTCAAAAAGATGTGCAACGTTTTTGTCGAACAACAGAGCCACCTAGCGTGTACTATAGAAACTACAAATGTTGTTACATTAATATCGAGAGTATTACGTTGCAAACTAGATGGCACTAGAACGGAAATCTAAAGTTTTAGATTTGTATAAATATAAACGAGACTTAAAAATTAGTTTGCCAAAGAAGTTTCACTTCTAACAGGTGTACTTTGTACGCACGCACTTTTTTTTTCTTAAAACGACCCTCATAGTTACCATTTACAAAATTTAAAATGCTTAAACGCATAGATTGTAATCAGCCTAGTAATATGACTTATGTATGTAATGAAACGTGTTGCCATATCAATTAGACGAAACTAAATATACGATGTAAGGTCTCGGTAAACTTGTAATCTCTTAGCATTTCTATGATACAATTGATATTTCTCTGTATACTATTCAATCGTGACTAATTTTGTACTATTTGTAAGTAACTTTCTTATAGCTTTCTTGATAAAACGATTGTCCAGAAAGAGGGTTGAAAACACATCTGTAACTGTATCTCTTATTCGTTATTATTGAAAGTAAAGATATTGTAAAACATTGAGGGCCTGTTCATTGGTTGCTGATGAAGCTATATGCCTTTATGGTGTCCAGCTAATAAAAGTAATACTGTGCTAGGAATAAAAGTAGTTTTTTGCTATAAAAGATATATATTTTTTTACCATTAAACCAATCGCAATCCACGAATCCAAAATTTTTTACTTATTTATTAAAGTAATAGACACTGAAAGTCATAAAATGTGATTTTTAATCTCGCTGTTAAATCCTATCAGTAACTTATGTACGAGATTTACAATTAAAAGCAATCTGTGGAACAGGCCCTAAGTTAATCATTGCTTTAAATTAATAAAAATGTTCTTTGTGTATTTTTCTATTTAGTTTTTATAAAAATCAGGCACAGACAGAAAAGCAAACTACGGATTTAGCTCTAAGCGTCCGTCGTAATAATAATGATGAATGTAGTTTTCCAGGGCAATCTTGTTTTATCAAGGGCGCGACAAACCCTAGCGTAATAAAACAACAAAGTTCTAAAAATAAACGTCAT
This sequence comes from Melitaea cinxia, assembly GCF_905220565.1. Lineage (NCBI taxonomy): Eukaryota > Metazoa > Arthropoda > Insecta > Lepidoptera > Nymphalidae > Melitaea > Melitaea cinxia. The sequence continues at coordinate 12,661,905 of NC_059401.1, forward strand.
TTTGGAATTGATATTAGTGTAACATGCCGAGGTGTGAGGTCGTCGACTCGACACTTTCTTTTCAATTATTAATATTTAACAATTTACATTGTTTATTTTTCATAGGAATTAGCGTGTCGGTTTTATTACGCGTGGGTGGGACATTAAACTTTCTTCCACTGTAGATCTTTGATACATACACTACCAATGGCGTGCGGCCTTTTTCAATTAAATATTAATAAAACAAATAGCCACTGATACTTGAAAATAAAAATAGCTCCGTATGGTATATTTAATGAAAAGACTTTTTTGTCCCTTACTTTAATTAAAATAAATTTATTGTTTCGATCGGATCGTTCAACTCATCTTGGTAAGCTGGGTTATGTGTGCGATATGTATGTATGTTTTTTATTTTTATTTGTGTGATATTTTCGTTTCGTTTTGCGATTAATTTGAGGGTTTAATGCAGACAGATGATTTATAATTTTAAATTTGTGTTAACAGGATATCGACATATTAAACGTAAATGTTTTTTTTGTTTTTAAATATACGCACATTACACTACCTCTTCAAACGCACATGCAGTTATATAGGTAAATAAATACTTATATCCACTCATAGTACTGTTCACCAAGGTAACTTGAAACATGTATTATTTTGTCACTTTATACGACGTCAGTTGCTATACTCTGTTATTATGTACGTATTGTTATTTGATAAGGCATTACGGCCGTAATCGTTGTGGAGTAAGTAAAGTTGCACCTAATAAAATGCACTCTTTTGTAAATCTTATAGTTTTAAAACATAATTGCAATAATTATAATAGTTATCCATAGAAGTATATAAACCCATGACGTCATAGTTGTGCCTTATACGATTTATGGTATATGTATTGTCCAAATCAACAATTTTGAATTATATATTAAGTTCAACGAATACGCACATCTCTTTATTGGGAAATAGATATCGATATAGCTATATGTAACAAATTAAAAATTGTCGCATCTTATTAATCCATATAGACAGGTAACAACGTGTACTTTTTTATTTTTATATAATTAACTATAACGCGCGGTTCATATAAAATGATTTAAACCGCTGGTACTTCTAGTAAAACTACGTCATGTTCATTTATTAACAACAGCGCAAAGAACAAAAGCTTTTATTTTGGTTTATTAATTGATTTAAGAACATAAAACGCCACATAATATTTGTATCATCATTACAGCCTATACAGTCCACTGCTGGACATAGGCCTCCACAAGTTTACGCCAAAAATAACGTGAACTCATGTGTTTTGCCCATAGTCACCACGCTGGGCAGGCGGGTTGGTGACCGCAGAACTGGCCCTGTCGCCATATTTGTATATTTTGTAGTTATTTTTGTTGTATAAAAAAGAATCAGTACTTTTTAGGTTGTTTTCTTTTTATTTTCTTATTAGTCATATTTTGTACATCATTAAGATTATGAGCGTTGATTAATGTTAATTTATTTTGTTTGATCCATTGGTATGTGTGTTATCATTGATATTTAGATCTGTTATTATTCATTAAAACAACGAATATAAAACGCAGTTTTCTTTATGCCCTTATGGAGTAGGATGTTCTATGATCTATGTATCTATATATATGTAGGATTTTCTAGCTGAGGCCGGATGAATTCTCAGGTATCAGCTGCTAAAGTAGTACTTAAAAATTGTACGTAATAAGTATTATCCTTACAAAACATTTTAGAAACTAGATTTTAAAAAATGTTCAATGTATTATATATGATTGTGAATATCGAAAACGTAAATAACAAAAAAAAAAAAAAAACTACCGTTGTAGTATAAAAATGAATTTTGTTAGATTACAATTTGCCAAAGATCATGTTCGATGAAAAAAGATCGGAGAAAAGTTATTTTTTTTTATAGATCAATGTTATACTGACGAAAAAAAAAATCATTTAAAAAAATGATTTAAATTAATATTTTCGCGATTTAAGAAACTGAATCATTGACAGGCTGGATGTGGTAATGTAAGTAAATGATTTTGTATAATATTGAATACTCGGAGAAAATGGATACCAAATTTTCTACTCGAGAAATGAATTGTTAACGATATACAGAAGTAATAAATGATCAAATTACTTCTCGTGCAAAGCGAAAATGCCAGTGTTTATCGAGCACAGGTAGTTTAAGATTACTTTGCTGAAAAAAAGATTCAAATTCTTGAATGGCCAGTTTATTTCACTGACTTAAACACCATTGATAATTATCGGGGAGATTTATCAAGAGCGGTCTCTATCGCTAATTGAACAATTTACTTCAAAGGGTTGAAGAAGGTGACCATTAACAAGTGGCATGATATGAATGATGACATAATTAAAAAGTTATGTGACAGTTTACCAAATCGACTGATTTTAGTGATAAGTAATAATTCGATCCCTTCCGTTCCAACTTTCATTGTGAGCAGACGTGTTTTGAGTTTTTACTATTAAATAAGTTTTGTTTAACCAGAATTCACCCGTAACTTCTTGCACAGTGATATCCTTATTGCCTATAAGCCCAAACAAGTGAAATAACATCAAGCCTGAAATTATTACTGTCACCCCTGCCCCGCGCGCACCTCGAGTAAAGGAGAGGCACCACATAATTTCCATCTCGCTCCTGCACCGTTCGTAGACGTGTTCGTAGCGGCTTGTGAGCTGCAGTCGCTGGCGCCTACATCTCTCTTCCTTCTACTCAAGCGACAAAAAGGGACAACGCTACTGTTTGCTACATAAAACGTAGTAGATAAGATTCCTAAGTAAGAACAATATATCAGTAATTTATTATTTATCTTTTGAAGTCAAATTAAATAATTATGATGCAACGTTCTCCATGAACAAGACACTGTCTGTATCAGATTCAAACATCAAGTCAAATTCTAACAATAGTGAAGATATTAGTCAACTCCACATCACGATGAGAGACAAACGCCGCCGAGTCTCGGATGAAAGCTACGACGAACTTACGGCTTTTAAAATGGAGATGAAAGAAATGTTTCTTGGTTTTCAAGAATCTCAAAACAAGAGATTTGAATTAATGAACAGACACCTTGAAGAACCCAAAATACAGAACTCCTCGATATTTACCACTAATCAAGAAATAGAACATTCTCTGGAGGATGTGTCTCAACGACTCCAGGCAATGCAATCTAAGATCGACGGTATGGAGGTTCAACGAAAAGCTATAATGAACCAAATCTCTAACATCGAAGAAAAGTTCGATTTCTTAGAAAATCTCTTAAAAAAACTAGCATCGAACTGAGATTTATCCCACGTACAGAAGGAGACTAAGGACATTCTCTTCGGGTACATTAACCAACTTTCTCAAAGTTTCAACATCAGTCTTCACCCAGGCGACTTACGTGATGTCTACCGTGTGCCCAACAAAAACGATCCTCTTAAGTCTACTGTAATCGCAGAATTCTCGAACACCCAAATAAAGACAAAATTTCTTAATACTGCTAGACACTTCAGTAAAGCAAAGGACTTGAAGATCAGTAGTTTGGGTATTGAAAAAGATAATTCAGCCCTCTATGTATCTGAATCCCTTACCGCCAAATCCAGACGGTTACATTTCCTCGCAAGAGATGTGGCAAAATCTAAAAATTTTAAATATTGCTGGACATCGAACGGCAATGTGTATTTGAGAAGGAAAGAAGGTTCAGAATACATATTGATAAGAAATGAAGCGCAACTTATGAGTCTTAGTAAGTCTGAATGACTATGTTTATTTATATGTAAAATAATTCTTTATATTTTCTATTGCATAATAATTTTGGTTCCTTTGAATGCATTTAAATTAATTAGTAACGTAGAAATAATTCCTTGCTATACATTTACACACATTCAAAAAAAAAAATACAACAATACAAATCTTTACAAACTACCTACACATACACTTGCAATCACAGTACCAAATCTACCCACTTTCAACATTTGATGACAATGAACAACGAAATTATGTACCTTGAGCCCCTAATCTGTCATTATGTTCAATAATAACAGCAGTCTTATGAACGGGATCGATGAGGTAAGGCTAAAAAATTATATCGAGTTAGATAATCCTGAAAGTTGTAAACAACACCTAGGCGATACATCGAAACAATTTACAATTTTGTCTCAAAACATACGAAGTATAAACAAGAACTTCGATTCTTTGGTCCTTTTTTTGCATCGTCTACGATTTAAGCCTGATATTATCTTACTGACTGAATGTTAGCTTGATGATTCATTTAATGAATTAAATCTAGACAACTACAAATGTTTTTATTCGACTAAATATTTAAATAAATCTGACGGTATTGTCATATTTACTAAAAAAGAATTACAAATATGCGTGTCGGAACCGGAATTTATTGATGCCAACTGTTTGCGATTAGATGTTGATTGTTATACAATTATAACGATTTATCGATCACCATCTTTGCATAACGTAACTAGTTTTTTAGGTTCATTAGAGGGAATTATTACAAAATGTAAAAACCAACATTGCGTCTTAATGGGTGATATTAACATTGATATCAAAGAAAGCACAACCGATAAACGAGCGGAAGAGTATCTCAGCTTATTGGCCCATTACGGATATATACCCGGACACAGTATACCAACAAGAGGTCAAAATTGCTTGGACCATTGTATGATTAAATCTTGTCAACCTTCAACCACCATTGTCTGTCATTCAGATCTTACAGATCATAGCAGTGTATTGTGTAGCCTTGGTTCAAATATTTATAAGGAAAAATTAAAAACAACTGTAACTAAGATAAATTATGATGACTTACATTACGACCTAAATAAATTTGACTGGTCGGACCTTTATTACTTAACTGATGTAACGGAAGCAACGCATTATTTTATTTCAAAACTAAATAGCCTGATTGAGAAAAACAAATCTACTTTACATTTTTGCAGATCCAAAATTATTGTAAAAAAATGGATTACCCCAGGTCTCTTAAAATCAATTAGAACACGGGACAAATTACACGGTGAGGCAAGGAAAAATCCGAACAATTTAGATTTACAAAAAAAGTATAAGAACTACAGAAACATGTGTGTTAACTTAGTACAAGAAGAAAAAACAAATATGAATACAAACTTTTAGCAGAAAGTAAAAATAACATTAAACAAACATGGAGTAATCTAAAATCAATCTGTGGTCTAAACAAAAGTGAAAATAAAACTAATCAGTTACTAAAACTAAAGACAAATACTATTGAATCTTTGGATGCGGTGAACAATTATTTCACCACTGTTGGTGATCGTTTGGCAAAGACAATTTTGGATGGATTGAATGTGATGGAAGCTGACTTGAGTAACAATATAAAGCTTAGTTATTCGAATTCACCAGCACATTCATTGTTTTTTCAACCAACGGATGAGAATGAAGTTGCCGTACTCATAAATTCATTAAAATCCAGTCAAGCTGTAGGACATGATAATATAAGTAATGAAATACTTAGGATTAACAAATATGTGATTGCATCGCCTCTAACTTATTTGTGTAATCTTAGTATGTCATCAGGAATAGTCCCAGGTAATTTGAAAATTGCAGAGGTAATACCTATTTTTAAGACGGGTGATGCACTAGAACCGGCTAACTATAGACCAATATCATTATTGAGTGCGGTGGCTAAAATAATTGAAAAGGTAGTAAATGTAAGACTACTTAAATATTTAGAAAAATATAACCTTTTAAGTCCTAACCAATACGGATTTCGCTCTGCTCGGTCCACAGAGGATGCTGTTACGGGCCTTGTTGATTTTGTAACGGATAAAATTAATGATAGACAAAAATGTGTTGGCGTCTTTTTAGACATAGCGAAAGCCTTTGACACTGTGTCGCGGCCTATACTATTAAAAAAATTAGAATTGTTGGGAGTTAGAGGTTTGACATTGCAATGGTTTCAATCTTACCTAAGTGAACGGAAACAGCGAGTACGAATTGGTGAACTCATGAGTGGCTATGCCGAGACTGCTTACGGCGTGCCCCAAGGCAGTGTTTTGGGTCCTACTCTCTTCTTAATTTACATTAATGAGCTCTGCTCACTTGAATTGCCACAGGCTAGAATTTTTACTTTGGCAGATGATACTGCCATAATTTTCCACGCTAAGACATGGGCGGAGATCGTTGATGTGGCTGAGGGGGGATTGAGTACTGTAGCCAGCTGGTTGAGGAATAACTTATTGAGTCTCAATGCAAGCAAAACAAAACTCATAGCTTTAAGTATATCTAAGAGAACTGCCCCTAATAAAGTTTTGAACCTTAGGCTCAACTCATCTGAATGTGAAAAACACCCAAATTCATTGCAGTGTCAATGCCCCTCTATCCAACAAGTTTCGTCTATAAAATACTTGGGTATACTGATAGACGAACATCTGTCGTAGAAATTACATATTGATGCAGTAACGAAACGCATAAGGAAGCTAGTACATATATTTAGAAGGATTAAGTTCATAGCAGATCCAAGCTTAATTCGAGCCGTGTATTTCAGTCTATGTAAATCTATCTTAAATTATTGTGTCATTGCCTGGGGAGCATCCAAAAAGACATATCTTCTCCCTCTAGAACGCGCTCAGCGAGCCATTTTAAAAACAGCCTTTAACAAACCATGGCGCTATTCCACAAACGCTTTGTTCTTGGAATGTAACATTCTCCGCGTGAGACAGATTTACATATCATCGGTGCTTGTCCGCTTTCATAAAGTTGCGAAGACTATAGCCCGAGCCTCAGGCAGAACTCTTAAATGGGACCTACCGAGAGCTCGTTCGTCTTTTGCTCGTCAATCTTTTACTTTTATGGGACCCTTTCTATACAATAAGTTCTATAAGCATAATAACACTATATTAAACCTGACATCGTCCAATCTCAAAACCACCATTCAAAAATGGCTACTATCAAAAAGCTATGACCATACCGAGACCTTATTGAACAGAGATATTTAATATCATGTGCACGCAAACCTATTATCTATATATATATATAATATATATATATAATCTATGTTAATGAATCTTGTCTTGTCCCCTCTGTTCAGTGAGTTAACTCGATCCCAAGACGTTAGTCGTAGGGCTGGCAGAGGCGACATACTGATGCAGTACGCACGCGCACGCACGCAAGCACACGCACGCGCACTCACTCACGCTCACTTGCAGACAGGCATACATCACCAATCATCAACACTACTACTTTAGACGTCGGGGTATAAAAAACAGTGTATAAATATATTAATTATTATTATATACAATGACATTGATGTACACACGTACTTACACACACACACACACACATACACGCACACACACACACACACACACACACACACACACGCACACACACACGCCCACACACTCACCATTTGTTGCCTTAGTTCTTGTATGTTCTAATCAAATAAACTTTAATTTTTTTTTATTTTTTTTTTAAATTATAAACTTTAAATGCATTGTTTTTGTTTAAACTAACGGAATCATATTAAGCTAATGGAAGGGACTGGACCCCACGACACAGGGAATCCTAGTGTGGGGACCAGAGGCATACTGTTCTTCTTGTGACTAAATATAACTGATGTAATATGTGTTAATATTATGTACTAACCTTTGAAGAAATAAAGATTATTATTATTATTAAGATTATTAATTGTGTTTGCTCGCATACTAAAAAAAACCGACTTCAATTACATCGACAAGTAATACAACGTGAGTACACGACAAAAATTAACAAACGTACTGGTCGTCACTACAATTTTCGAGGGTTTCCCTCGATTTCTCTGGGATTCCATCATCAGATCCTGGTTCCTTTATCATGGTATAACACTTGGGATATCTCCAGTAGCGCAACGTGCTTTTGGGGCCCTGTATCAAATTTAGTTAGGGGGCCCAAAAGAAGGGTAAAGGTTTCTCACAAAAGAAACAAAAATGCTTGCATTAAATTAAAATAAATATTTATTGACTATAAGTTATCACTTCCTCCTAGAAATAGGGAATCCAATTAAAATAAAGTAAGTTTTGGAAATCCTGGGAAGCACGAAATTATGTAATATCGTGGATAACATTTTACTAATTTTTTTGCTTAAACACGTTAGGGGCCCCCTGTAGCCCGAGACCCCCGTATCATTGATACGGTGAAACGGCAGTAGCTACATCTCTGGATATCTCCTTTCCAACAAAAAAGAATGATCAAAATCGGTCCATAAATGACGAAGCTATCCCCAATCATACATAATATATAATATTAAAAGGTCGAATTGAGTAACCTCCTCCTTTTTTAAAGTCGGCTAAAAATGGTTGATCTAGTAAATATAAATTAGAATCAATTATCGTTTTTTGATATATTTCTCTTGAGTTTTTATTGACATTTAATTGTCTGAGTTTATACTTTTGTTGTCCGCTAAAGCTCAATATCATCTGTATTTTGTTATTTTTTTATTTAAGAAATAATGTAATGTATGATATAATAAGCTTACTAACATGCAAATTTTGTGTATTCGTGATTAATATATGTATGACGATGATAATTATAAATCCCTTATTAAAAAGTACGATATTAAATTCTAAATTTATAGTCTACTGTGAATACACTATTAAAATATTTATAATATAATATATTAAATTAATAATAATATATTAGCCTATATATCCTTCAATGTAGTCCGCAAACTTTTCAATATATATGTAGGTGTATTGTGGTGTGTGTGAGCAACAACGTGGTGTGAAGTCCCTCGTCCCCCATCGAAAAGGGAGGATCCTCCGACCAGACGGTTATTGTGTCTGGCCCCCATAAGGTTTTGTCAAGGGATGACAAAGTTTTCGAAATACTTTTAAAGGGTAAAGAGGTCACGGTATCAATAGACCGCATCAAGCCGGCCTTTATACTGTCTGACCCAACAAATTCTGAACCAAAACCTTAGCCAGATGTTCAGAAACAGCATACAACTCGTTTTGGACGTCGAGTTCATTTTCCAGATTTTTATCGCCCCTGACGGTCTCTGGAGGGGGGTGATGTAGGCTACCTGGCATTTATTATTTGTTTATGTATATTATATTTATTGGTATTACGTACACATATATTAACTTTTACTATTTAATTTATAAAATATTACACGATACCCGTAGTATGCGACGTAGGTGATATTAGCTATTTCTCTCGCGATTTTTAAATTCAAATTAATTTGGCATGTCTAAAAGAATGCTCTAGAAAGAGTTCAGAGCGCATGATCGAGAATTTCGAGAAGGGCTAGCGAGAAAAACGTAATTTGGTTTTTTAAGAAATAAAATTGTGAATAATGGATATATTTGTTTAAGCGCTAAGTTGTAACTAAAATATATTGTTTAATCACTAAATAGGTATACATGTTCCGACAGACTACGATATCTGGATCACTGCTGTCACATTGTCTGGGATGTGGATCTTACCAGGAGAGGTGTTTGGTAACATCTAGTAGTAGTGGTAGTAGGTACACACATACCTACGCTAGCGAGACGAGTTTTTAGGGTTTCGCACATGTTACGGTACGAAGTGTCTAATATTTTTTTACACTGATAATGAGTTCCATATAGTTAGTGTCTTTCTCCGTACCGACGAAGGTGTTTCAAATCGATGGAGGTGGGTATACCTAATTATTAGGAGAGTCCAAACGATGCGGTTTTATTTTCATGACTGTGTATTGACATAGTACCATCACACAGGTACCTGAATATCCCACATGGGACAACTGATGTTGTAAAGAACACTAAGTCTAACAATAAACAATAAATAATAACACGATTATTTCGTCAATAAGCAACACATTACAAAAATTTCACAAAGGTTAACTTGGTGAAGGTCTTTTGAGTGCAATAAGCCCCCGTTCCAGAAGGTGTCACTCTTCCTTAACACACTTATACTTTACTACCGAGTTATAAGTCTAAACAAACTTAGCTTTACAAAAAATACAAATTAAGAATGTATGCCGTAGCTGTATGCCGTAGCCACACAGCTTTAGATTAGCATACTATGGTGAAAACGTTATTAAATTCGATAAGGACACTTGATTCAGGGGAAAAAGTGAATTACAGGGTCATATAAGTTCTTTTTATACTTCTGCCGATGTTGTAAGGCTAAAACATTTAATTGTTTATTTTTTTGGATTCTCAGGGTTTATTAGTCTTAGAAAATATTATTATATGAAGGTTAAAGGTCGTAATACGTCAGGATGGGTACGTACTTACTGGGACGGAACTGTAATCATAAATCTCAACGTTGATGTATACACACAGATTGTCATATTTCTATTAATAGGCTTTATAAGATTAATATTACCACTCCTTTCATAAGTCCTATTAATATGTAACTATACCAGCTTAAGATGAACTATACGTTCATCATGTAATTATTTATTTTAATGAAAATATTAATGTGCCTAGTAAAAAATTTGCACGCTTTTTATAATTCATTTTAGACCGTCTGTTAAAATAATTTTATCAATTATTGATGGTTTAATTATTAAATATTGTTGCCCTTTAAAATCTAGATCTTCGAGAGCGAAGCTAATAAAATCTGGTAAACCATAAAATCTATTCTGCAAATAGATATCTAAGCATTTGCTTAAATGGTACTTGGTTAACGATATTCAATGACGAGATAATCTAGGAATTTAAATAAATGTGAGTCCAGGTTTTTTTTTTTATTATAACTCTACTCTCTATCTGATTGTAAGTGATTACCGTAGCCTACTGACGCCTGCAACACCAGAAGCATCGTTAGCCCGTTGCCGACCCTAGCCCCAACTCCCCCCAGGAGCTCTGGTCACCTTACTCACCACAGGAACACAATACTGCTTGAGAGCAGTATTATTTAGCTGTGATCTTCTGTAAGGTCGAGGCACTTCACCAATTCACAATGTATGTATTAAATGTATATTAAAATCGCAGTGAGCAATGTAGTTTCATAAACGTAATCCGACTACTGGCAGGATTATCTACGTAGGTTATAGTTAGGAGTCGAACATAAACAATAAAGTAGTATTAGCGTACACAATAAACGTATTTTATTAGCTACTAACTATTATATATAAACGTAAAAATTGTATGAACTAGCTACTTTTCATTACCTGTTACGTATATTAATAGAATATTGTACAAAATATGCAATTCCTACTGCCAGACACATTCTATCGGCATTATTTATTTCCAGAGACTAATTAGATTATATTTTAAAATCCATACAAAATATTTGAGAAACTCTTTATACTACTAAATTTTTTATATTTCTTCAATCAGAAAATATGGAGGGTCTGGGGTCTTGAAGTCGAAATTAGCCGATAGCCTATTTCCAATGGTCGTTGTAAATTGTTTACTGCCGGGTACTCTGATACTGTCAGTGACTGACGCCCGTGACCATGGTGTCTCCGACATCGCCAAAATATTGAGAATTTCAAAATAACTACCGCGTTGCCCTAGTCGCGTATTAGGTAAATCGTATGTGGTGTTATATTTATATAATCTCAGATAGCAGATATATGATATATATTCGCATCGTGGTACAGATCATATCAAGATAAATATTCATTATTATGATTCATTTTCGTAGGTTTCCTCCTTGTTTTGCTATTAGCTACGTTTATAGACAAACACGCGTTTTTTTATTAATCGAATTATTTTACACATAATAAACATAATGAATATCTACTCTATGCCATTTACACACACATTCTTCTCCTCTAAATATAGTACGAGGTTTATGCCCAGCAATGGGATACAGTTACAGAGTTTATAAAGATTTATTTAGGTATACACAAAAATTACATTACAATATATAAAAAACACAACTTTCCTTTGGCAATCGTGTTAAAAGTAACCCTAACATTTACAGTTTATATAAATCAAGGGATTTCACATTGTTTAAACTACTCATAGCTGATACGATAGAACAATTTCATGGTTCCTGCGCTAAGAAGATTTAGACAGGGTTTAGACAACAAACTGTGTCATACGATAACATTTTAATTCTAACAAGTCTAGATTTTTTTTTTGTGCAATTTTAATTATTATAAGTACTCCCATTGAATGATATGCACATCCATAGCTATTTACACCATACTCGATATACGATTCAGCCAAGGAGTTGTATATCATTAACTTAACTTTAAAGCAAATGCAATTGCTCCAATCAAATTTGATAACTATATATAAGGCTTGATGAATTTGTTTAAGAGGAACTTCGTTTATAAATCAGAAATCGTATTTTAATAATAATAATATTTTTGCATTTATAATCTGTTTGTTTTGATAACTCAAGTTGCAAGAAGTCAGACCAGCCTCTAAGAGTTTTTGTTAATCAGTAACGAAACATGTTAACAAATCTGTCCAGGATCGAAACTCAACACACCCAAAACCGCAAAGAATTTTTAGTTACACAAAATGTTAAGAAGTTATATAAAAAGTCAGCAAAAATAAATAAACCAAAATGTTGACGGTAGTATTACGTATTGTGAATTTCGTGAGATTGAGAGGCGAATGCTCGTGTTTTGGGTTTGTTAGCACACACGCGTCAAGAATGAAGAAAAATATCTCAGCTTAAGCCTTTCAACTCGGCGCGCTTGTAAATAGAGATTTATTAAAACGGGACGCCAGAATTCACATAGTGATGTTCCGATGTTACATTTGTTTAACACTACCTATTTATTTATTTTTAAGCTTGTATAAAACATTTTTGCGATTTTATCACAACTGCTTTACCCAATAGACATCATTTTTCGAAAAGTAACTTAATACTTATTTATAATTTTTGATTTTTAAGACCAAATACATTTATACTGTAATAGCTAGCAAACGAGTGACGAGAAGAGACTAGTAGAGACCCAGATCTTAGGTTTTCATTCTTCAGAAAAAAGACTATTATACTTGAATTTTCCCACTAAGGAAGTTTGCTTTAGCAAAAAATGACCAATACAGCTTATTTTTCTCATATATTTTTAATATCGATCTTATAACTTGTTTGTTTTGAATCAACTAATTAATACATGTTATGTTTTTTCTCATATCAATTACTTTGCTAACGAGTGTTATTGTTACTTGTATACAAATTGTATAACAAAGGAAAGGAAAATTATTTAAAGATTCATGGACCTGTTATTGTGTAATAAAACATACTTCATAATAAAGAAGAATTTTTTTGATTATGAAAAATTTGAGACAATTCTTTTTGAAATCCTAATTTTTTTTTAATATATTGTATATTATTTAGTAATATCTATAGAAACATTGATTCATTTACTAGTAAAATACTTTTATAAACGTGTGTCTTACGTGTTATAAATCGGTTCTATTCAAGAAGGGAGCGGGCATTCATAAGTTGCACTAAGGTCGCCAATAAATATCAATATATTCTTGCTTAAACTTTATTGGGGTTAAACTTATGCTGGTAAATTTTATATGGTTGATCCACGATCGACTATTTTTGTTATATTTGTTTTTTTGATTTAAAATTGTTATTTAATATGCGTATAACCCTACAAGTTCACATTTTTTTTGTAATCTATAACAATAATTTATTGTGGAACAAGCTATTTTTTCAATATCGTAACCTTACTATGTTTTACAAAGATATGTATATCGCGTACTATACTAATAATAATATAAATAATATTAATTTTAAAACATTGGAGTTGTTAACTCACTATAAGGATTAGGAATGTGTATTCTTCAGCTGCGATAGTTTTCGTGTCGTGACGCCGAGCTTGTAGACGTGGAAAATCTCTGAGCGTTTGTGGCCAAAATCCCTCTGACACATAACAACAAATAAGTACAGAGATAGCAAAGCTAGACATGGTGAACATAATACCTTTAATTATTATCTGTTTCCTTTGTATGTAGGTTATACATACATATAATGTTTAAGTGTATTCATATTAAAACAAGAAAAGGAATTTTGGATTCAAGGCCTGAGTAGCGATAGTTCTATTTTCTTCGTCTGCTATTATTTAAATGCTATTCTATTCTATGTAGGGTGGTTCTGGCTATGACTGGGCATGGAAAATTTCTTTAATAGTCTTTCAATTAAAACATTGCAGTAAGCATTTTTTTTTGTTTCCAATAATAAAATGATTGAATAAAACAAGTGTATCGGGACAGTTCGTCCTTATCAAAGTTTGAACCACTATACGTAATAGATTTTTACTCCTTAGACTATTCGTTCAACGGTTGAATTTTGACATTTAGTCTTCAAGGCAATTTCGGAACCTCAAAATCACGAGGAATTACTTTTAACATTTGAATCGCTGCTACGATCATTTTTTAGGTCAATTGTAACTTTGGTTATGTTATTGATAATTAAATTTTTCGTCACGACAAACTAAAGAAGCTTAAAGCATCACTTCCAAGTAGTATTTTCACTGACGAAATGTGTCGAAGATTATTTAATTTACTAAAATTTTATACAATGCAAATTAAAAGTCTTATTAATTATTTATTTTTTAACTGTTAACTTATTTGCGTGTCTGAATTATTTAATTTTTTTTAACTCATATATTAACGTCATCAATTAATTTTTATTTAAAATTATTTTGAACTTTATTACATACATATCGTCGAACCAGTTAAATTTAAGTTATTATATTTAATACTTTATTTCTATAAATCGGGCATCAATCCACAAAATGGTGATTTTGAAGGTAATTTTAATTTTAAGGCTGATGGCTCATTTCTTCTTAACGATATTAATGGCTGAGCCGTCACAATGGTTAACGGTCATGGATTTGATACTCGTTTAGTTTGACGTGATCTAAATATTTGCGTTTTTTCTTTTGTGTGTTTCTAAATCCCAGTCAGGATTCTCGTCCTATGCGTTGTTTGAGTTGTTGTTGTTTAATTTTTTTATTGATATTAATATTGCCTAATTGACGACAAACGTGACATGATTTAACCTTGATGTACATTTATGAAGAATATATTAAAACACGTATACGTTAAGGACAACGAATACAAATACACACTGTTTTATTATTCAAAGTTAATTACAGAGTAAAGGCATAATGTATCGCCTCCTTTTTCTTCCCTCGGCTATTATTTATTCACTACAAACTATTCTTAATACAATGTAATTTTTGTATTTATATTAATATAAAAGAAACTTCATAAAGTAATTATTTTTATTTTTTTATTTATTTATTTATTCTCAATGTACACCGGAATACAGACACATATAAAGAAAGATACAATACAAGATGTACAAAGGCGATCTTATCGCTAAATAGCGATTTTTTCCTGATAACTTTGGGTACTGGACACGATACAGTAGCAGCGGTTAGAAGTGTGAACAAATTAAGGAGGAAAAATCAATAATAAATAGATAAAAACTACGATATGATAGACTTATATAATAATTTAAAAAACATATACACACACATATACATACATACACACATATACATATAAATACACATATAAAAATATATACATATAAAGTAAACTACAAATCGCGACAGTTATGACCATACGAATATAATGCTTTTTTAAAGCGTTGCTTGAAGTAAGCTTGCGTTATTGTTATCTGAGAAAATTTTGAACAGATAAAGAAAAGGATTGCCGTTTATGATACGAAAGAAAACACTCATTTAATGTAATTATTATATTATAATTACTTTGAGCTATTACACCTAATATTTACATTATTATATTCTAATAACAATTATCAACAATTTCAACCGCATATTCTATTTATTTTTGTCAAACATTCAAAGCATTTTAGAGTTATACATTGTACATACATATAAGCTTACGATATAGATTTGTTTGCCGTTTCTTATATACATACGTATTTAAAGTTAATGAGTAATTAACTTGTTAATAAAAGGTTACCTTCAATTTTTAATAAAGTCTTTATATAATCTTATGTAGTTGCCATGTATTTGTTCAACTATAAAGAAGAAAAAAAAACGCAGATACACACAGATACATATATAAATTAGTAGCGATAAATTAATTTAGATTTTTTTTTTATTCAACGAACAATTAGTTTCAAGGCCTAAAAAGATTATTATTTATTTTTAAAATAATATTTAATAGATGATGTTGATTATATTTGCATGTCTATCAGGTACTGAAAGTAGATGTTCTTAATATATACACTTATACTACGATATATAATTCTTTTTACGACCATGCCTCTAGGTACGAGGGTGGATCGAAAAGTTCGCGGCCTCAACAAGAAAACAAATTAAATTACAAACAAAATATTGTTATTTCTCAACACAATCGCCACCTAATTTCTTCCATCTATTATGCAAGCTTTGATACCAGTTTAAAAAAATGATTCTTGAAGGTCTGAATACTGGTTCACTGCGGCTTCAACCTCTTCATTTGATGAAAATTTTTGGTTACCAAGGTGTTTTTTTAAGTTAGGAAACAGATGAAAGTCAGAAGGTGCCAATTCAGGCGAATAAGCAAGGCAGCAGTTCAAAACCACACTTAAGAATTTAAGTCACACTTTCGACGAACGTATGAACGCGTGCGTTATCCTGGTGAAAAACATCCTGTAAATATCCTGGACAAAAACTGATGCCATCACCTTGCCAGTTGATAATATTGATTGGATTTCTTTCTGATCTGTTTCGGTGTTCATCCTTTTTAACCGACTTCGAAAAAGGAGGAGGTTACTCAATTCGACCGTATTTTTTTTTGGGGATAACTTCGTCGTTTGAACCGACTTTGATAATTATTTTTTGTCGGAAAGTATGATATGATGATGACCATGATAAGGAAACTAGGATCTGATGATGGGATCCCAGAGAAATCGAGGGAAACCCTCTAAAATCCGCATAACTTTTAACTGGGTGTACCGATTTTGATGACTTTTAATTTAATCGAAAGCCGCTATTTATCATGTGGTCACATTAAAATTTCATCGAGATCTGATCACAACTTATGGAGTAATTTTTGATAATGCGTATTTACTTGACTATTTTTTCGTCTATCTACGTTGTATTACTTGTCGATATAATTGAAGTAGGTTTTTTTTTTCGTTTGCGAGCAAACACAATTATTAAACAAATATTTGATCACCGTACGTTGGTCAATTTTGTCCATTTCTTAAAAAGCCGCACACTAGGTATAGTTTAGTACGTTCGAATTTATAAATCGCATAAACTACGGCAGCAAAATTTTATACAAAGAAACTATAGACCCAATGATTGTATTTGAATTGAAAAACATTCTTAAAATAAAAAAACACGTTTGTATGTCAGGCTGCGAACTTTTCGATCCACACTCGTAGATACAAAATTGTTACTGCGTTTACAAAATTAAGAAAATTTAGTTTAAATATTTTATTAAATAATAATTAATTTGTGACATAATTATCAGCATTTTGTAAACTTAAAAAATAATACAATATATTTTTTTTTACATAATTTATTTTTACATAAAATGGTATTGATATAAACCAAATATACAATTTTAATTTTTTGATAATAATCATCACAAATTAGAAATGAAAAGTATTCATCAAAAAGTTTTTGTTGTTGTTTGTCTCTATTTCATTTTAAGTTTTTGTAATAATCAAAAGCTTATAAACAATAAGATATATATTTGTCTAAACACCATTTTTGACGCTATCATATGAGACGATTTCATGAATTACCTCAAAATTTACATCAAGTATAATTACAATTGTCTTATCCTACCAGTACGGTTACACCGCAAATTGACTGTTTGTCTTATATAATAAATATGTATCATTCATATACATTACAACAATAACATTATAGTTTGATTTCATGTATAATGATTCGTTACTAATTTCAACTCATAGACTCGTCCCTGTACACACTTGAAATGAGATCAAATTATAATTGTATTATTATGTATAATTATACTTTTGTCTTACTAAAAAAATGACGTGATGATATATTTACAATTAAAAAGACGTTTAAAAATATGATATATATTATATTATTGGAGTTTAGTCCTTTAGAAACAACGACGATCCCGTGGTTGGAAAAAAAATATTCGAGAAAAAATATTATGAGAATGACGCCTTGTAAGAAAGAGATAAATTCATTTTTTTTATCATGGTAATCTTTCTAATTAATTATAACCAACCGCGTGTCGGACTGCTTTGATTCGAATATCGTTTGTAACATTTCAAAAGGAAACAAATATATTTAACTCATATCGTGATACAAATGTTTATTTATAACAAACAGCTGAGCAAAGCTAATTAAATATTTGTTAAAGTTTGCAATTTGAAGTTAATATTTTGGTTAGAACTTGGAAAACAAAATATTTTCGTACATGGTGAATTTCGTTGAAATTATGTCGATAAAGTATATAAATAAATTAACCATTTCATGTAGAAAAATAAAAAGAATTTTACATATATATATATTTATATAATGCCGTGGGGTGTCGGCCGAGTAGAATAGCACCACCCCCTTTCTTCCCGTGAGGGTCGTAAAAGGCGACCGACGGATAAACCTAGCTCAAAATCATCAGGAGAAGGAAAACTTCATTTGAAACCCGGAATGGGGTCTCTGTTAAGCATTCGTGGCATAGCTCTAAAATGCGAAAGACTCCGAGATTGCAGCCGAACTGGCTCCACCCGTATCGATTCGTCGTTCCTGTGGGCCTAGTCAGTGAGGTCGAGAGGTAGGCGCAGAGCTTAGGCAACTCTGCGTTTTCCTTAAAAGTGTCCTAGGCGACACAGTGTCTGTCTGACACTGTCCAAATCGTCTGCAATAGACGGACTAAGGCCAATGATGATGATATTTATATAGGTTTCGTTTAGAACTTCTTTCTCTTATATGGCCTTTTTTCCTTTACACTTAATATTACATGTAGGAGTTGGTAGGCGTAACCTTTGGTAAATATATTTTGGTATTTGGTAAGTGTTCGCTGAATTATCGGGATAATTAGGATGATGAAATTACTGTGTTGCGTTTGATCATAAATACGATACGATATATATATTTAAATAAACATGTTAATATCAAATTTTTGGTTAGTTAGTAACATATGCTTAGCACTTAAACGGACCAGAGATAAAATTGTTCATTACCATTCCTTCAAATTCTTTAATTATTTTGAACACTATTTAGTAATACATATACCTATTACAAATAATAAAATTCTAACTGTTCACAAATTTAAATAGTGTATTGTTATAACTAAATAAATAGTGTTGTGCTTTTATTGTTCTCATAGACCAGGGTCGATAATTTTTGAGAACAAAAACAACTGAACAGGATAAAACTCATTAGCAAAATAAGAAAATATAATAAAAATAAAAGGAAAAAATTTACGTACGGAAATCGACGATTTGAGGTCGGAGAAGTGAGGAGGAGGAGGGGGGGGGGTATTAGATTAATTAAAATTCATACTTTAATTATTCGAAAAATGTAAGTTTCGATGATACATTGACAATAAAAAAATAAATAAATGCAAATCCATGAAACATAAAGGTTGCAAAAAACGTGCGAAAATAGTTAGATTTGTTTATATTAAAGACAAGATTTGAGGGGGATTTTATCTAAAAATGTGACTACTGCAGTTTTTGAGATAAACAAATAAATAAATAAATAATAATAATAATAATAGATAAAACTTAAGACAAAAGCTTGACTAAAGTTTAAGACAGCGATTTTTTAGATACTTTTTAAATCCCAGTATTGATTTAGCCTCTTTTATATACAACGAGAGACTATTCCACAGACTTATAGCTTCAATAGTAAAAGAGACTGTCTGAAAAACTTACTTTTGTTACTTTATCTTATTTTCTTACTTTTCTAACGGGTTTCACTCTGTTCTAATTTTTGTTTTACTTTTTACCATTTTTAAAGGTATCGGCACTGGTCTATCAACCTTTTTTAATTATTTACTTCAGTCGATAGTTTCGAATAGGAATATTATCGTACTCAGGTAAAAGGCAGTATATTATAAATAGCGAAATCTGAGAAAAATGCTTATAAAGTTTTGGATTTGTTTGAACTAAATATATGTATGGTGTATACAATATAAAACATATTTTTTTACAATTGCAATCACGAAAGAAATTAGATGGCGTCAAAATTTTACAAAAGTGGAAAACGGTTAGGGCATTTTATCTGAGCACGGTCGTTTGTTTTTAATATAAACAATGGAATGTATTATACAATTTTATTATGGGCGCGTTCCACCTAAGGCCCACAACGCCAACGCCCACGACCGCTGGAATTGCCGTTCCACTAACGTAAAAAACGCCGCGGACGTTGTGGGCGAATTTTATGAGTGGAATGCTTATTTGGACGAATTGGGAGATGTCAGGTGTCAGCTGAGTGCTTACAATATGGGGGCATGGTGGAAACATGCAGCTGTGGGTGTTGTGAATTTTTCGCATAGATTGGAGTAATACTTAATTCAACATGGATTCCCGGGAATTGATCGTTGCGTCTTTGCCGAATTAAACAAAAGAGATAACATTCATAATTTGACATTGACAGTTGGTTTTTTAAAATTCTCGCCACGTTTTGATGAAAGCCAACTTTAATCTACCTATATTTTGTGGGCAAAGTGGGTGCGATGTGGTCGCGAACAGTGACGTCATCTATGACGTCGAGCATCCGCTCGCGACTACCGCGGGCCTTAGGTGGAATCGTTGTTCCACCGCGATCGTTGCGGACGCTTAGTGGAATGCGGCCTATATTGTACATATCCTCACACGGCCCACAGCCCCGCCAGCGCCAGCACCACGGCGAGCGGCGCCAGCGCGCCCGGCGCGCGCGCGTCCGCTGCCGCCCGCACGCGGTCGGCGCGCGACGCGCCCTCCAGCGCCTCCCGCGAGCGCGAGTGGCCCTTCAGCCGCTCGCCCTGCACGCTCTCTTCGTTGCTGCGCCAGTACACCGTTGCGATGGTGGCGAGACACTGCAGCATAATACCGGTCACGAGACATTAGGACTCGCTCGGCACCATATCATACTTTACGATGCGTATTTTTCGGTCCGAGTTATAAACGTTTTACTGTGTGTCTAAGGTCTGTTATTCTTTTTAAATGAGTAGGGTGGCAAACAAGCGTACGGCCCACCTGATAGTTACCGTAGCATATAGATGCCTGCAACGCTAGAAGAATCGCAAAAAAATATACTTAAGCTTACGTCTAGTCAACGATAATTATAAAAATCTGTAAACTACAATTAGTACTTTCGTTATGATCAAGAGTCAATTTAATGTAAAAAAAGTAAACAATATAATAAGAAACATAGGGGAAATAAAAAATTAGATACGATTTAGTTCAGTATAAAGAATACTTTAAACACGAATACCTAATGTTGTTTGCCTATTTCAAATAGCAAATGAATTTACCATTAATTCGTTACTAAGCAAAAGGCGTGAATAATAAATACTACACAACAAAATATACATATAATTGTTGATTTTTTATGTGAGAAAAACTACTTAACTAGTATGTCAAAGCAGATGTGTTTTATTTTTGTGTCGTAAACATAACGTCTATACTACCTTCAATTTCAAATCGCCTTTTTTAAAGTGCTTCGGCTTAACTTTAAAGTCCAGGGAGAGCGTCGTGGTCTCCAGTCCGTCCTCGTGACGGAAGTGCTCGGGCCCCCGCACGACGGCCGGCGGCGCGGGCTCACCGTTGACGTACCACGCTAGCTGTGTGGCAGGCCGCGAGCGCCCCGAGGTGCAGTTCACCTGCACGCGTTCACCAAGCTGGTAGCGCACGCGAGATCCCGTTATTACCGGACCCTCGGACGGTAGAGCTAAAGTATTTTAAATAATATTTATTTTTTGCTATAAAAATTTAATAATTGTATGAGTTCTTTTGAGATTGAGTAACAGGTCATTTTCCCTCAAATTTACGAGGGTGAAAACGCGGGGCAATGCTAGTCTGTAATTTATGTAACTGTTCTTCTGTCCTATTAATATTAAACATTTTTGAATATCATATCAAAAATTGACCGCTCCAGCGGGGTTCGAACCCGCGTTTCCGACTTGCCGTGTCGGCGCTCTAGCCAATTAAGCTATGGAACGATGCACCCGCTTGAGCGAAATTTTCGATATGATAATTTTTAATTTTCGGTTTTAAGCGAACCGTGGCGCCGTCTATAGTGAGCTCTTTACAGAAACCCGCGGGTTCGAACCCCGCTGGAGCGGTCAATTTTTGATATGATATTCAAAAATGTTTAGAATTCCTAATGTGGGTAACACAAAAATAAAAATCTTAGATATTAAAAATAGCACGGTGTCGTCTCCTGTCAAAGATTTTCATTGTAATATGAAACTTTGAATAGTTACGGGTTTCTGTAAAGAGCTCACTATAGACGGCGCCACGGTTCGCTTAAAACCGAAAATTAAAAATTATCATATCGAAAATTTCGCTCAAGCGGGTGCATCGTTCCATAGCTTAATTGGCTAGAGCGCCGACACGGCAAGTCGGAAACGCGGGTCGAACCCCGCTGGAGCGGTCAATTTTTGATATGATATTCAAAAATGTTTAGAGTTCCTAATGTGGGTAACACAAAAATAAAAATCTTAGCTATTAATATTAGTTTATCAGTGATTCCCTGTATTCTTATGTAGATACAAATACGTGGTATTCAAAATCGATTTTAGTTATTTATACATATAGTGTAATCGGTAAACAATAAATAATAGTAAAATAAATATAATAAAAACAAATATCAGTATTTCAAAAAGAATATGAAAACTTTATGAAGCTTTTAAGGTCACTTTTTGAAGTAAAGCTTTTTTTCTGACTGGACATTTCCCCCCATGAGTAACGATAACTATCACTATCTATTATAACAAACGGGACCGACAGCTTTACGTGGTCTATAAGGCACGATGGGGAGATCCAAAGGACATACCTATACTAGACCAGAAATAAATATATATACAAATACAAATTTCTGCTCGGATCGGAAATTAAATCAAAATAATTGTCACAATAAAATACATTATTTATGTAAAAATGTTAACGTACCGACAACGACCATATCCGCGTGGTCGGAGACGGTCGGGAAGAGTGGTCTCTCTCCGGACACCTCGCAGCGATAGCGTCCACCCGTCTCCAGCACCGCTGGATACAGCGTCACGTTGGACGCGTTAGGAGAGGATTCCTACAAAAACATGTTTATTAAATATCAGCGACCCGACGTAGCTTCAAATAGGCTATTTTAGTAAATGAAAAAGTGAGCTTAGTAATAACATAAGGTACTTTTGTTCCCATTTTCTTTTTGTATCGCAGGGTAACTCATTTACGGGTGATATCCAGGATGACCGGGTTCCTATCCCGGCCCGACACGGGCACAGGGGCGTTACTGGAGGCGCATTAAGTAGCGCCCCCTACGCACACCCGTTCGTCGCCTGCGGACGGAGGCCTCGTCGGCGGCCTCCTCTCTCATCCGCTCGTCATTCCTTCCTCCTTCTGGGACATTATTGTTTCGCAGAAGGAGACCACCGCCTTCCAGGACTCGTCGTCGCCGAGCATCGCGGTGATGATGCTCGGCAGTGACAAGTCCCCTCCGAGGACTGACGCCAGATCGCGACGCAGCGCCGCCCATCTCGGGCACACCTCGAGGGTATGCTGGGCCGAGTCCACCACCGCGCCACAATCGTGACATCCAGTCGTCGGCTCCCTTTGGGCCGCCCGACACAAGTATCGTTGAGAACCTGCGTCATACGAAAGGTGAGGGGCTTGCGCTTACGGCGCATCCACCGCTCAAGGACCGGGCGCAAGGCAGCCGTTACGCGTGTGACATATGGCTGCTCCGCCAGGTCCTCCTCCCACCTCCGCATTAGTGTTTCTTGCCCCATCCGGCGCACCCGTAGGATCCCATCCAACGTGGGGTTCTCACCCCTTCTACCCGAGACGCATGAGCTCGACGCTGAGCATAACGCTCGGCAAGGATCTCCGCCACGAGCTCCCACAGGGGGTCGCCGGCTAGACCAGTAGCTGCAGCCCACGATACCGTACGGTACCCCCGGATCACACTCTCCACCACGATGATTATTTCGAAGTTATATTTTCTGTTTGTTTCGTCATAAGTTACTTACAGGTTATAGAAGTTTTTAGCAAAAATCAGCAGGAGTAAAAAGTATTCGTTCATTAATCAATTGATTGATTCAGCCTTTAGCATCCCACTGCTGGGCATAGCTCAAGCCTCGGAGCTTAATCCACTAACCTGCTCTACTGCGGTTTAATGGATATATTTGCTATTATGAATATTGGGTAACGAACTAACGATCGTTACCAGGACTAGAGTTCGTTTATTAGTCGAGCTAAATGTTGGCCTCAATACCTGTTTTACTTTAATAAACTGGAACTCTGGTTTCACAGGTTGTGAATAGAAATATTTTACAAACAAAGCGGAGATAGATAATGAAACAGAAAAAAAAACCTAGCAAAAACTTTTATACTGTGGTTATAACTGTGGGTTACCGTAACAAGTAAGATAAAACTATCAAATTCAAATGAATTCTTATAAAATATTATTTAAAAATATTACGAAACTAAGAAAAAAGTTTCATTTACATAAAACTGTATAAACATTTAACGAAAATACAAAACTTATATTAATAAAATATAAATGCAGTTTGTTTTATCTAACTCAGAAGTTGTAGTTTTTCTCTTAGTAAATACGGTTGGGTCAGATAAAGTAAAATGTGTGTATATATTCGAGCTCGTAACGGTTAAACGTTGCAACTAATTGGCGGAAAGTCAGAATAGCTTTTCATACAAGTTTGTTTACACGGCTGCCCCTTCAGTGCGTAATATCCGCTACTTGTGTGAAAAGTACTGTCGAGACTTAAATAACGACTGAACTTTGAACTGTGTTAATTAATAATATGCTCTTCAATGAATTTAGCGACTCCATTACTACAAAACCATACATTAATATTAATATTGTTTTTATCACGAAAAATTGATGAACAGAAACGATGAATGGTTAGCTTATCAAAACATTGATTGAATTTAGTTATTAAATGTTTTTATTTAACCAAACAAAAACCCATAGCCTCGTTTAAAATTTAATATATTTAACAAAAAATGTAAATTTGTTTTTGTTTTGCGTTATAAAATTTATATACTGAATGAAAAATTTATTTTTTAGAACTAATACTCGTAAATGCAATGGTCGGACTGACACACAACACTGAAAATTTCTAGATTACGTGAAAATTCACAACTGAATTTGGGCGCACCCTAGAGATTGTTTTTTCCTTTCGTTGCAGTTAGTTTCAAAATTAGTTTATTTAAACGTTTATCAAACTGTTCACGACTGTTGTCTTGGATTGGTTTTGTTGTTCCAAGGCGTAACTCTAGGATTGTTAACTTTAAGGCATTGTATGTCAAAGGATATAGAACCAACTTGGGCTTCAATAGCTTGTTGCCGAGAATGAAATGAAATGAAAACATTTATTTTGTCATAAGGTGATATACACACTTAACGAAAGTCAAAATAATGTAATTTACAAAAAAAAATAATACAAATAAATTAAAAAAAAAACTTGGCAATAATAAAAGAAAGTTAAGGCAGCAAAAAAATCAAACAATAAAATAAAAATTTATATCTTAACATTGGGTACATTACAAACTTATGTAATATACCCAGTGTTATACGCAACCTTAACTTAGTCAAAATAATCCAAATATTAAAGTACTTTAAATTTTAAATATCTCGGTAGACATTACCCTCCTATTATGTCCTCGGCTTTATTAAATATTATAATAAATAAGATAATAATCACCCCTAGTGTTGGCCAAGAGAAAAAAAAGCCGGAGGAAAAAACTCTCGATACTCTTTTAAAAATTTAAAGTCATATACAAGACTAAAAGTAACAGTATGATCATGAAACAATCAGGACAAACACGAGACAGCCAATCGTGTGTGTCGAAACCACCACATGTCACCTGCTCACAATATTTTAACTATATTTATTTACAGATTGAGATCAAACACATAGTTTGGTCGAGCTTTATTCAATCCCATGCCTTTTCATCATTGAGATATTCATTGATGATAGCCCTTTTCTGCAGAATAAAAATGATATTAATATCAGCCGCATTGCCCCATAGCAAAATGCCATACATTATACTATGGAAGTAGCTGAAATAAACTGATTTAGCTGTATCGACATCTGTTAATAACCTTATTCTTTTAATCACGTAAGCTGCAGAACTCAGTCTATTTGTCAATTGACATATATGGGTGACCCCACCCTCTGCAACTTTGAATCAATAGTGTTTCCTAGAAAAACGGTTGAGTTAACTAAGTTCAATTTATCACCACTGAGTTTTTGATGCATATCAATTTGTTTTACATTTGGAGCAGAAAATTTGATACAATTAGTTTTTTTACTATTGAGAAGTAAGTTATTCACACTAAACCAGTGCACCAGTTTAGAGAGAGCATTGTTTACATCGTCATAGTTGGTTTCTTGTCTACGTAATTTAATGAAGTATCATCAGCAAACAATGCAGTCTCATGCTTCTTCTCTACTAAATACGGTAGGTCGTTTATGTATATCAAAAACAAGAATGGACCAAGAATTGACCCTTGTGGGACCCCCATCTGTATATGAGACCCAGCCGACTTAGTACCATTCACTTCAACCCTCTGAGTTCTATCACTAAGATAAGAACTCAGAAGTTTTAGTGCGGTATTTTTGATGCCATAGTGACTGAGTTTCGTGATTAATATGTTATGATGAACACAGTCAAATGCCTTAGATAAATCACAAAATACGCCTAAAGCATCACGCGACTTTCCCAAGCATTGACTATCGAAGTAAAAAGCTCGATACCGGCATCAGTTGTTGAACATCCTGTAGTGAAACCGAACTGCTTGTTATGTAAAAGATTATTTCTTGTGAAATGGTTTAAAAGCTGACCGAGAATCACTTTTTTAAATATTTTACTACAGGCAGGTAGAATAGAAATGGGCCTGTAATTTATTGGATCTGTATGACAACCGGACTTAAACAAAGGTATAACTTTACTATGCTTCATAAGATCAGGAAACTCACCACTTATAATATATTCATTAAATATAGGTGGGTTGCTATGATATCAACAATTGTACCAATAATTTTAACAGATAAACCCCAGAGGTCAGCTGTGTTTTTAATTTCTAAAGTTTTGAATGTCTTAACAGGTTCAAAAATAAAATCACCTTTGCACGCATTTACATTTTGTGTTTCAGCAACGATTCAGCGACTTCGGGCGATGATATAAGCGCCTTTGCGCGAAAGTGGAATGTCAGCAGTGTTTTTCCAAAGCGGTTGCCACATGAATAAATGAAACCACACTGAATCTGTCGGGATCATAACGTTTTTTTATCAAAAAAAAAACAATGATAGACATATTTTACAGTAGTTTTGGTTCATATAGAAAATTAGTCAAACATTTTAAAGCTCGTAACTTAACCTAAAAAAAGGTTCCTTTAACTTATCCTATAATTATTATTCTCTCGCCTACATTATTTTGATTTAAAATGAGGAAGCTGTGTTTTCCTGTTATTGGATCTACATCCTAACATGACGATTTATATACACTGTACTCTTAATACTATATTAGATGTATATCTGTTGGTAAACCATTAAATTAAATAAGTAAATAAATAAATAACTGACCAGCCAATATGTTAACGCTTTCAGTATTTATTTTTCTCTCCTTTAAATAATTCATGTGTAATATATATTGTTACCATAATCTCGATTATTTTAATACGTTTCGTGACGTCGTGCAACAGTGTTAATAAAAATAGTTCCCTACCCGCTAATACGTTTTTTAACGTCATGCAACAACGTCAATAAAAGCAGTCCCTACCCGTTCAGAGGGCTCTTTTGCTTCTCGGCTTTCGGAACGATATGTCGTTGTTTCATAACGAGTGCGTTGATCATTTTTATATTCAAAGTAACGATTGTTTGCTTGGTTAATTTATGGCCAGTTTCAATACTCTATCTATCTCTAAATTTGCTTACTAGAGATAGAATTTTGACGTTAACTCCATATAAACTGTGTCAAAAATCTATCGCTAGTAAGCAAATTTAGAGATAGATAGAGTATTGAAACTGGCCATTAAATTGTAATTCTCGGTCATTATTTTCGATTAAATTAGTGGTTAAGGTAAATTTTTGTGATAATTGTTATATTTGTAAAAATGAGTAATAAATAGAAGTTAAGTGTTCGGTTTTCTGTCTTTTTTTTAAATAAATAAGTTTGTTTCTCCTAAAATCAGAAGTGGGATTGCTCCTTACGACACCACTTCATAAGCAAACAGCCGTTAATTTGAAATCGTCATGCCGCGTTCACGATCGTGCGGTTCGTGTTTACATAGTCGATCAGGTAGGACTCCTAGCCGTGAAAATAGGCAGTCCCGCGGTAAATCTATAAGGAACGAACAAACGCGCAATAGGCCGTCACGAGTAAATCGCCGTCGTCATAGATCGCGAAGTATGTAAGTTATCTCAGGTGTGTGCAATCGTCGCGAGTGGGCGTCGTGTCAACTTACTGAACGTTCCCTGCGACCACGCAGGCTGTGTTCGGAGAATCGCGAACGGTTATCACGCAGTAGCAGTGAGTATTCGTTACTTTCGGGTAGATCTCGTTCGCGTAGATGTAGTAGTTCGATTAATCATACGATAGATGCGATTATGACTCGTCTGTCTACTATCGAACAATCGACAGTCAACTCATCACGAAATTCATTGCTTAAACCAAGCCGCAGAGTTATTATGTCTCCAATTTTGATCCACCTCTGCACGATTTTGGAGTGTGGAAGTAAATAGGACGAAGTGAATTAATAATTGGGACGATTTAGTGCTTATCGCGAGTCACTAATTGTTTTAAGGGCGATCCCAAAATTTGATTAAACGAGAGGACCAGTAATGATCGTTCGTCGTTTAATTTCTGTCGCGAGTTTAGGTCGTGTGGGTAGTTGTTTACGGGATGAAGCGCAGTCGTGGTTAAATGATTGTGTGATGCAGGATAGAACGTGAAGCAGCTTTAAGTCGAGTATCTTTTTAGAAACAGGTAGAATATCTTGGTTGATTCATTTACCAAGGTCAGGTGAGGCCGAGCTTTAGTAAAATTGAGGCACTTATTCAGTCACCGAAGCCTACCAACGCAAGACAGGTTAACCAATTTCTAGGTCTTACAGGCTATATCTGTATTGCCAAATTATTAAGAAACGGCGAATCTTTGCTGTAGAGGACCTTGTCTTTGTGATTAAAATCTAGCAAGCACTTACAGTGTGCTTAGCGCACTCCCGCATAACCGATACGAGTTGAAGTTGCTGGCAGGCTCCTATGGTAAGACGATACGAGCAGCCTCTGAACACATGGTTCAGTGGCTCGGCGAGTGGACGCCGGACACGTGCTTCGTATTCTTCGATAGCGGTTGGTATACACCGCCATGGTAGCAGTACGGGTAAGCAAGCGTGAAGCCTCTGCTATCATTATCATTACAGCCTATACAGTCCACTGCTGGACATGGGCCTCCACAAGTTTGCGCCAAGCGTGGCGTGAACCCGTGTGTTTTGCCCGTGGTCGCCAAGCTGGACAGGCGGGTTCGTGGCCGCGGGGCTGGCTTTGTCACGCCGGGGGCGCTGCTACCCATCTTCGGCCTGTGTATTTCGGGGCCAGCGGTTGGATGGTTGTCCCGCCACCGGTCGGCTTTTTGGGTTCCATGGTGGTGGCGGAACTGTGTTGTCCCTTGGTCGCCTCTTGCGGTACCCGCTGGAGGAGAGAGGGTGGCTATGTTCCTTAGTACCGTAGCCACACAGTACTATATTTACACTGCTATATTTTTCATGAATTAGCAAGCTAACCAATTGCCGTATTTTACAGCAATGTACATGAATAGTGTGGTATGTGAGATGCCTTCACGTGTGGTCACGCGTGTCGGCGTAGTCATGCGTGTGGTGGCTCCGTATATGGGTGCGGCGTGGTGCGGAGCTGTACACGTGCGTTGGCACCTGCACGTTGCTGGCACGACGTGACAAAATGACCGTTTTGTTATTTGAGACAAGCGCAATACTGCCTCTGTCTCCTTTCTGTGATGGGTATTGCGTAATACTGCCTCTGCCCAAGGGATATCGCGTAATACTGCCTCTGTCCCTGGATCACCTAGTGGGTATCGCGTAATACTGCCTCTGCCCGTAAGGTAAAGTAAATGTTGTGTCATGGGTATTGCGTAATACAGCCTCTGCCCAAGGGACATCGCGTAATACTGCCTCTGTCCCTGGATCACATCGTGGGTATCGCGTAATACTGCCTCTGCCCGTAAGGTAAAGTAAATGTTGTGTGATGGGTATTGCGTAATACAGCCTCTGCCCAAGGGATATTGCGTAATACTGCCTCTGACCCTGGATTACATAGTGGATATCGCGTAATACTGCCTCTGTCCGTTGATTACATAGTGGATATCGCGTAATACTGCCTCTGTCCCTGGATTACATAGTGGATATTGCGTAATACTGCCTCTGTCTGTTGATTACATAGTGGATATCGCGTAATACTGCCTCTGTCCGTTGATCACATAGTGGATATCGCGTAATACTGCCTCTGTCCGTTGATCACATAGTGGATATCGCGTAATACTGCCTCTGTCCGTTGATCACATAGTGGGTATCGTGTAATACTGCCTCTGTCCGTTGATCACATAGTGGATATCGCGTAATACTGCCTCTGTCCGTTGATCTTCTTCTTCTTACGGTGCCTCTTCTCTACAAAGGTTGGCGACCATCATGGCTATCTTAATCTTCGAAGCTGCAGCACGGAAAAGAGAGCGAGTACTTAGATTAAACCATTCACGGAGGTTCTTCAGCCAGGATATTTTACTTCTGCCAGAGTCTGCTACAGACGATGAATGTGACAATGCTCAGCTTGGGCCTTCGACGGCTCCCGCTACTGCTTCCCCAGGAGTTCTCCCTGGAGACGGCGAGCTCGAGTCCTTATCAGCGTCCACCGACGGCGTTCGTGGTGAAAATGTGCAACTGGGACGGCGCACGGTCAGGAGAGGCCGTGTTAGCATAATCTCGATTATTTTATTACGTTTCGTGACGTCGTGCAACAGTGTTAATAAAAATAGTTCCCTACCCGCTAATACGTTTTTTAACGTCATGCAACAACGTCAATAAAAGCAGTCCCTACCCGTTCAGAGGGCTCTTTTGCTTCTCGGCTTTCGGAACGATAGGTCGTTGTTTCATAACGAGTGCGTTGATCATTTTTATATTCAAAGTAACGATTGTTTGCTTGGTTAATTTAAATTGTAATTCTCGGTCATTATTTTCGATTAAATTAGTGGTTAAGGTTAATTTTTGTGATAATTGTTATATTTGTAAAAATGAGTAATAAATAGAAGTTAAGTGTTCGGTTTTCTGTCTTTTTTTTAAATAAATAAGTTTGTTTCTCCTAAAAATATTATTTAAGGTATAATATCTTTATTTACACCAGTAATTAAAAAGTAACGATCAACTTAAAAAAACTAACTAAATATTTATCGATGTATGTCGATGTTGGTAAGTTACAGGAGGGCTGGTTCATTTAATGCCAATGAGAATTGGAATTTCGATTCAACAGGGAAATACTGCCAGCATTCTTGCAAACATTCCCCGCAGACACGATTTATACCATAATTATCTGCAAATTTCATTGAGTTTCCTATCATAAATATAATAAAATACCATATATTTTTCACTTTTATCATCTGTGACATTGTTGACAAACATGTTCAAATAGTATCAATAACTGTCTACTTGATTCTTCTAGTCAACAAGTTTAAAAAATTGTTAAATAGAGAAAAACTATTTATCGCTTAGCAATAGTTGAGGGAGTGACAGCAGTACGGTAAAAGATAGTCGTTGACAGTATTGACAATAAAATCATTTATTACTACTTTATATTGTTTAATAGTAGTGAAACAATTATACAAAATATACACTGCACTGTTTCTCTTAAATCAATAACGTTGTAGGTGAGGTTGTAGGTATTTTCTCGATGTAAATGCAATGTCAACAAGATTAAATTTAAATGTTGGATAGTGTCAATTTTGACGTTTTGTGGAAATGATAAAAAAAGATTGAATTACGAAAGGATTGGCCACTTTTTCTTTTACAAATAAAGACACATGTAATAGCTGTAGTTTAATAAATACATGTAAGCTATCACACTTCAATTATTTTGTAAAACGAAACGGTAATAATTATGTATTCACAACTAATAATATGTGAAAAAAACTGCTATAGAGGTATAAATAATTATGAATAAATTCACGGCATCGATCGTGGTAAACGCGGTACTAAAAATACAGCAGTTTTGTCTCTTGTAAATACAAATATACTTTAAGTGTTTTTATTTATTAATATTTTATTGTACACTATAACTAGATGTTACACATTTAACATAGTTTTAAGATATTTACAAATTGTGTACTACAATGGAAAGACTTATGGCTATTTTGTCATTTCTTTCAGACAACTATTCATATATTTTCAATTGTAGTAACATGATTATTTCAGTTTTTATATATTTGACTGAAGCGCTAGTCGTCGCACGGGTTCGATTAGTGAATGACAAATGATTGTATAGGCTTAAACATATGTTTGCTCCAGTCTGGACTTTTGATTTTGCGTTACATTTGCTTCCAGAATCCCGACAAAACTTTTTAATAACATATCTTTATGTTTTATCTGGAAACGGAGTAAGGATTAGAGCTTAGTTACTTAGAGTTGGCGAATATATTCACTACTATGAGTAACGATCGCTATCAGGTATTTATCCTTCTTCTACATGGAGAAAGAGGCCTACGCACAGCAGTGGTACATTAATTAATGATTGTGTTTGCTCGCAAACGAGAAAAAAACCGACTTCAATTACATCGACAAGTAATACAACGATAGTGGACGCAAAATAGTCAAATAAATCTGCGTTATCAAATATTACTCAAACTATTCAGAATTCAGAAATATTCAGATCTCGATCTTAAATGGGACCATAAGAAAAGTATCAGCTGTCGAATAAAACAAGAATCATTAAAATTATTTATAAAAAAATAAACTGTTACTAGTGGATAATATTGCTAAGTTATAACAAATCGATCGTCTGAACCGCAGTAGTTTTACGTAATGCCGATAGATGGCGCCATGAGTACGCACAGTCACATAAATACGCGTTATCAAAGATTACAAAAAAGCACCCATATCTCGATCAAATTTAAATGGGACTATAAAACAAGCATCAGTTTTCGATTAAAATAATCATCAAAATCGGTAAACACAGTGAAAAGTTATGCGGTATAATAAACGTAGGTCAACGAAAAAATAAAAAGCCGATAATTAAATTTATATAGGAGTACATGACATGCACCATTTTTCGATTAGAGGAAAAATAATTTAAATCGGTTCACCTAGTCAAAAGTTCTAAGATAACAATACTGAGGAAACTCTCCTTTTTTTAAACTCGGTTAAAAAAAATCACTCTCATGCACATTTTGGCGGCATTTCATTTTTTCCCTTACAGTGTGTCTAGGTGACATTTGTTTCAACTGAACGTTTCACATTTTGTAATTCACATATTATAATTTATTGTATTTATATATTAGAATAATTAATATTTGTTTAATCTCAAGTTCCGTTATTATTATTTTTATTTTTCTTTTTACTATTGCCGCCAAAATGCGAAAACTAATAGTGGTCCTGAAAACCAGTGTCAGGGCTTTCAGTCCTGAATATAGCTGAGGTCCCCACCCTTTTGCGAAACACACTGTTGCCACGCTACTATCTTCTTTTGTTGTTTATTTTTTTTCATTATTTCTCAAATATTGTGTTAGATTTTAGACTTTGAATGTAATGCCTGCCTCGGATGTGTATATCGGATGTGTATGTAATATGGAAGAGCTATTTCAAATAATTGCTAGAATTAAGTTACCTCTACGTCAACACCGGGTAGTAAGAATTTTCTCCTCGGTTCGACATCTCTCGGGACGTGCCTGAAGAATTCCTTGCCGTCCTTGTACCACTTGACTGAGTAGAGTATGTCGGTGGGGCTTAGCCGCCAGCGACACGATAACGACGGCCGTGTGCCCAGCGGGACGTGCGTCGGCACTCGGAGCTCGAGCAGTTCCAAGCTGGTCACCGTATACTCTGAAACAAAATAAAAAATTAAGGGCCTCTTTCATCGGTTGTGCATAACGCTATTTGACGGATGATGATACCCAGCATATAAAAATTATTTGATATAATATTCTTTTTTACCAACGAATTCCATTACACTTATGAGATATTTCTATTCGCAATTATAATCTAAAAGTTTAGTTTATTAATTGAGGAGAATTGGCTCTTAAAGACCTAATGGGTAATGGATCCTACTCTATTTCCTGCTGTTAAAATCTTTTAGTAATTATGGTGGATAAACGTTACACACAAGTGGTGAAATTGAATCATATAAATACATATAAGATTTCAAATTTAAACCTAATTTCAAATTCGCATACCAAATTTTTAGGTAAAAGTATGCAAACAGCAGTGCAGTTATTTAAATATTTTGTATATTTCGTTTTATTTGGTCGGAGGTAGCATGTTATGAAGGCAAAAATCCATTAAACGCCACGTCAAATAATTTCCCATGCGACGTTCGCTCGCGGCCCGTAAAAGCGGCACTATTGCCCTCGCCCAGCAGTGGATAATATTACTTTATGACACGCGGGGCGGAGCGAATGTAAGTAAATTGGCGTATAAAGACAACAAGCGGGCTACTTTTGCGGTTCACAGTATTATCCATATTTATCACCTGTCCTAAAAACGCATAAAAATTGTATTGCTATAAAAATATCACAAAATTATTATGTACGTTTGTGTGAAATAAACTATAAGTTTTATATATTTTTTTTTTGTATTAGCACGCTATGTTGTTTTTTACTACATATTTATAAAATTATGCCTTTAACCATAATTTTTATTAAAACATGACTGAAAAAGTCTTTATAATAAATAATAATTATTTTACTTTATTATTTACGAGAGAGTTGATTTTAGGAACGTGAGACATGATTTTTAATTACTTGGAATACATTTTATTCTACATCGTAACAGTTTATTTTAAATATAAAAATATTTAACATATTTTGTTATACGATCTTGTAAAATAGTCAAGGGCGAAATAAACACTTTTATAGTGAATGTAGATCCCGAACGTAACACTTGTTAGAACCGTAATAAATAATTATATTTGCGAGGATCGTAAAATTTATGAAAGATTAAATTCAAGTATTGCAAGTCATTCGCTATTTTCCCAGGAATAACGTTTGGAAAATAGACATAACTGTCTATGGATACGATGTTTCATCTTCTATCAACATCATCTTCGCTTTTACCTTTATGTGATGCAATATTTTGAAGACCTTTAACTGTTTGTTTACAGTGTACGAGATGTCCTTTGTGCAATGAAATGAATTTCACGCATATTTAATATTAAAAAACTTGGATTGTTGTCACCAACCCGCCCAGCGGCAGCGTGGTGACTACGGGCAACACAGATGATTTCACGCCATTTTTGGCGCGAACTTGTGTAGACCTATGTCCAGCAGTGGATTGCGATAGGCTGAAGTGATGATGATGATGATAAATGATATTAAAATTGTAATGAGTTATTAGTTTATTAATCTAATTTGTAACGATGTCATTTTGTCTGCACATTTCTCGTGACTGAAACCATGTGGCACAGTTAGTTGATGATAGATACGATATTATTAGGTAAAATAAATAAACTAAAAGTCATTGGAACTAATAAAGGTTTACTCATTGTAACATATATATAATGTTACTAATTTACTTTGGTGCGTAATTGCTCCTTTTTTCTGCTAGGCGTTGTCGTTTATTAGCGCGGTCCTTGTGACGTGTGGTTTTGCGTTTAGGGCCATTAGTGGGGTTATATGAATAGGGTTTAGCTCATGAGTATATAAGCGCTTGTGGTGAGTGGCTTCTTCTTTTCCTTTGTCTTCAGCTACGGCTAGGTTCAGGGTGCGATTTGGTGGTTGGGAGGTTGGCGATGCGGTTACGAGCGGTGTCGGATGCTTCTGGTGTGACCACGTGGCGAGTCATTTTGCCCAACATTCCCGGTTCTGATGCTATTGACCCTGTGGCAGTCGGCGACGCTTGATTCACGTCGCCAGAAATCGTGGGGAGCTGCGTGAGCTTAACCACGTGGTGCAAGGTGGTGCTACGGGCGGTGCCACGTGGTGCTTCGGAGCATGATCGGCTAAATGAACTTTTATAACCTCCAACCATGTGCCAGGAATAATTTGAACCTTTAATAAGCTGGTGCTATAGTTTCTTTTATTAAGAGTTTGTGTGTGTGTTCATAATTTTAATTTTATTATTAAAAATTTGTCATCTTTTATTAAACTCAAGAGTGTGTTACATCGAAGTATAATGTACTATGGTGTGTTATACTTTTGCAATAAATTAAGTTCAATCTGTTATCTTTTTGATTTCATCATCCTTTTATTGAATTATAATTAGTTTTATTTTTATTTTTTAGTTCGTCGTGTTAAAAATTTAATTTCTCTCTAGATTTTTTTTTAACGCGCGACATCATTACAAAATAAACGAAGTTATAAAAGTTGTTAATATTTTCTTATTTTCAGCTTTCAACGCCCAAATAAGATATAATACTAACTGTAGTCTTATTTATTTTTGTTTTTGCAGTATCCAAACAAAATTAACACATATTATATTCTAAACCGGAATTCCCATTCAAAATTCTAGTAGTCCTTCCATGACCATGGTTTCTGTGAAGTATCCGAAATGTCTGTCATTTAAAAAACTTATTAAACCGCGATAAAATTCCAAAAACTAGTTTTTTTTTTTTTATGACACTAGGTCGGCAAACAAGCGTACGGCTCACCTGATGGTAAGCGATTACCGTAGCTTATAGACACCTGCAACACCAGAAGCATCGCAAGCGCGTTGCCGACCCAATCCCCAATCCCCCCCAGGAGCTCTGGTCACCTTACTCACCAACAGGAACACAATACTGCTTGAAAACAGTATTATTTTGCTGTGATCTTCTGTAAGGTCGGGCTACTCCATATTTTGAGCAGGAAATTCCTTGTTTCATTCTGGTAGTATTTTCACAGAAAATTTAAAATGACACGAAACAAAGACCGTATACTTTTTAATTAAATATCTGTATCAGAACTTTAGTAACGGTACTCATTTACTCAAATATTTGTAGGTTTCGTATTTCTTCCTCCAATCGAATTGAAAAGAAACCTATGTAATCCTATACTTTTACCTTTTGTTTCTTAGAAAATATTGTCATAACTCCGAGTGGTTTATTTATTACTCGTGACCGTTCGGTTCGGATGCAAATTGGTCACGTTTCGTTGGAAATCTGAGTATTATTATGATTTTACATATTTTCGTTGATTCGACAAAAGCTTACTGAAGCGTAAAATCATGTAAAACTCTATGTACAAAATTTTTATATGAGAAATATATAATATATTAGTAGACCTAGCAAACTTCGTACGGCTTTATTATTTTTCGTGAATATAATGAATATTTTAAGCTGGACAACATTACATACATATATTAGCAAAATTTCATTAAAATCGGTCAAGTAGTTTCGGAGATTAGCCTGAACGAACATCGTGACACGTCATTTTTATATATATATATATATCTAGATATAACTATTATAGATACCTTTTATTCCTTTCGTATTTGTTTATGAATACCTTATATCATTCTGCTATTTGTGTGATATTATAGTAGATTGGTTTAATAGTATTCAACAAATATAAGTATTCACGTCTAGCCAAACTAAGAATGTACAGGAAATCGTTTGTACCCACCCATTAAGCACTAAAGCTGTAAGTTTTTTTTAAATGTAAAGTAAACATTACTAATAGAAATAATTTATTACTAAGACGATCCTTTGGATAATTATTTTCCAGAACAAGCACTAAGCGTTACGTAGACGTTATTTCAATAAGCACGTGATATAATACTAAATATTTATAAATTGCATACACACAAGTTTCCGTTAGTGTTATATATACATACATTGCGATAGTAATAAATGTAGAAACTACTCTTGAGTTTTATTATCTTCAAATAATATTTTCATTAAAGATATAATTTCATTAATAATATATTCATTAAAGATTTGTAGGCTTTAACAATATTATCAATACAGAAGTAGCTTGCATATAGACCTACCCCTCTAACATTCAAGTCATGAATAAATATGTTAAACGTAAGTTCAAAAGAGGTTCGAAAGTAACAAGTATTTAGATAAATGATCAAATGCCGGAAGTTTGTGAGATCGACACTTGAAAATCGTTCTACCGATTTGAGTAATTTGTTTTGTGTTCGTAGTTGTCAGAAAAAAAAACTTCTGTCATGTTTTGGAACTGAAAAAAATCGCAAATCAATTGTCAATTTTATTTTCCTATATAATAAATAAAAAAAAAAATTGGATTTAATGATAGATATGATAGATGGCGAGTATTATTATTTAACATAAAATTTTATATTTAATTAATAAATTTAATTTAATTTATTTTATATTAATTTAATATTTCTGTATATCACACATTCCCCTTAGAAGCACGTCCCAGCATAGTCATAAATAGAATTGTGATTATATATGTATAATTGCCTGAAAAAGTATAATATTAGACATCACAATAAAACACGTTACAACAAGACGAAAATCTAATCTTCTTGGATAAAAGTAATACGTTACTGAGTTGTAATGAAAATTCATATTTTTGTGAATAAAAATTTAAGTGTAGGCTATCAGGCCGTTTCATCTGTTACTAAGAATAAAAAAAAAAAAAAAACAAAAACAAACGCGTACTATTTTTATATATTATGTAAAATTAGGTTATATCTATGTAATAACAAAACTTGTTAGCTTAAGATAACTTAAAAACTATACAACAATAAATAGGATTGTAAGAAAAATATTTTTTTTCAATTTGACTATGTAATAAAGTTACTTTATAAATAAGTTAACTTAAACGTATTAAATGTTCGATTCATACTTTTACGTTTTATACTTCAAATTACTTGAGGTTCGATTGAAATTAAGGTAAAACTTTTTTCAAATTATTTATTTACACATATCTTTAACTAGCGACCCGCCCCGACTTCACACAGGTGCAATGTTGATACTCAATATAAAATAAATACAAAATAAAATAAATATGATATGTAACATATACGCAAAAATGTGTTTATTTACGACATTACATTAGAAACCTCTAAAATGTTCAGTGTTAGTCTACTATATTATGCATGTATTATACACATAAACCTTCCTCTGAAATCACTCTATTTAATAAAGGAAACCGCATCAAAATCCGTTGCGTAGTTTTTAAGGTCTAAACATACAGACAGCGGGAAGCGACTTTGTTTTATACTCTTAAGTGATGAGTAATCTCGCGTTCTGGTAATTTGACAATCATAATATTAGGATAATGTAGTTGACAAATACTTAGATAAGTGCTTAAGCATACAAGATGACAGAAGTTGACAAATAAGAGGCCGAGAATAACATTTATAGCAAACATTTAAATTTTTTGGTTATAGAGATTGTGTAGACATCAAACGTTGTAGTTTAAGGGGGCAACTATTACTTTCGTGAACTTTTTTCGATCAGTTTAGACTCCTCCCTTTGGTGAGTTTTAGTGCGATTTGCCTGGACCCCCCCAACCCTTACGTGACATTTACGATAAAAATGTGACAAAAAAATTAATGAGTTTTAAATTAATAAGTTTTTAATATTAAAATAGAGATAAAACTAGCTAAGTAGACAGGAAATTATTTTCAATTACTTTTTAAATATTTTTAAGAGTCTATAAAGGATCACTTCAGCCAATCGCAGTCCACTGCTGGACATCATCATCAAATCATTACAGCCTATACAGTCCACTGCTGGACATAGGCCTCCACAAGTTTACGCTAAAAATAACGTGAACTCATGTGTTTTGCCCATAGTCATCACGCTGGGCAGGCGGGTTGGTGACCGCAGGGCTGGCTTTCTCGCACCGAAGACGCTGCTGCCCGTCTTCGGCCTGTGTATTTCAAAGCCAGCAGTTGGATGGTTATCCCGCTATCGGTCGGCTTCTTAAGTTCCAAGGTGGTTGTGGAACCTTGTAATCCCTTAGTCGCCTCTTGCGACACCCACGGGAAGAGAGGGGGTGGCTACATTCTTTATTACCGTAGTCATACAGCTTATATATAATAAAGGATAGTTAGACAATATTCAAAAGTGCTTTATAAATCTTAAAGAAATTTGTGATTTTGAAAAAGAGAAAATAACAAAAAGCACTGCAAAATTTTGTATTTTACTTTTTGCATTGATTTCAGACGACAGAATTATTTATAAAAACATTTTACATGCAGTAAGTTCATTGAATAAAATAAATATATATATATGTGTGTGTGTATATAAAGCGTGGCATCTGTTTAATGTTCTGCGCAAAAGGACAAAGAGCTTACACTTTACTCTCGGGGCAGACACTTAACTTCTAATAAAAAAGTAATTGATTGGCAATGGACAGAAGTACATTTTAGGTAATCCTCGTTTGAGCGATGGTTATTTGACACCATTTAAATAAAACGAGTGTTCCTGTTGATTGATATCACTCTTCCATTTTTCTTGGTCCGCGCATATTTTATGATAAATATGGCTAGTGTTCTGCTAGAAACTATTTTATAGTTGTTGTTATTTGCTAACACTATCGTTTTC
This sequence comes from Melitaea cinxia, assembly GCF_905220565.1. Lineage (NCBI taxonomy): Eukaryota > Metazoa > Arthropoda > Insecta > Lepidoptera > Nymphalidae > Melitaea > Melitaea cinxia. Next base: position 12,702,639 of record NC_059401.1, read on the forward strand.
TAATAAGCATGTTTTTAAGTAAAAAAAAAAAATAGTTTGAAAAAATTCTTAATTACGGACAACAAAGCTTCATCAAGATAGATATTTAAAATAAATGTCCATCTTGATGAAGAACATTCAAACAGTGAAAGCCGTAGCAATTAGTAGTACTCAATAAAAATTATCGTCATGGTGCCTAATTATTTATAAGAAATAAGATATTTACATCGAATTAAAAATATATTAAAATACTATTATGTAGGTTATTGTGGTACTGCTTTCAATGCAGTAAAATTAAGTCAATATGTGTATTCTCATATTTCGATATAATTATAATTAGACCCTTCAAAATTAAATGGTTTTAAACGCTTAACATTTTAATTAAACCACTTAAGTACCAGTCACGGAAATATTGAAAAGCTCCGAGGCAGAAGGGGCCTCGAGCCGGTATGCAAGACTACGTTTCTATACAACAAGGCAGTCACTTGAGTTCCCTAGTTATTTTAGGTCCTTTTTAAGACGCAAGGGTAAATAGAATCGAAAGATTTTCACTTGAAACTTAAGGCAAAATTATCACTTCAGTCCTAATATTATTATGTTATGTTTTTCGTCATGTTTTATTATGTTTAAAGTTTTCTCAGCACAAACGTTACATATAATAATTCATACTAATTTTTTGTATATTTTTAACTAGCATATATGTATTTTTAACCGACTTGAAAAAAGGAGGAGATTCACAATACGACTGTATTTTTTATGTATGTGTCCCTCAGAACTTTTTACTGGATTTACCGATTCCGATAATTCTTTTGTTATTCGAAAGTTGGTGCTTGCTATAATAATGGTGCCATTTAAATGTGATCGAGATGTGGTGATTACCACTTGCCTACTTTTGAGTAATCTTTGATAACGCGTATTTACTTGGCTATTTTTCGCCTACTTACGTTGTATTACTTGTCGATGTAACTGAAATCGGTTTTTTTGTGCTACTCTTACTGACACTGCATTAGGTCTATAAACGTCAAATATTTTTTTCACGACTTGATTCGCATTTTTCTTTTCTTAAACTAAAACTTTATAATGTACCGAACTTTACAAAGCGCTTTTTAATTTTTTTAACTGTTTTTTAAAAGTCACCTTTTTATAGTATCAAACCAGGCAGTTACAAACAATACACGAAACATATTTTATTGCAACTTTTAACTAGAAAATATGAAAAGAGTTTCAGCGAACTATTATACAAAATAGAAGACATAGTAATAGAAAAGTACTTATTTAATTTTCATTAAAATAAGTTTTTGTATTTTTTATCGAAGGATCGCACTGCTGAAGTGCAATGGCCAGGACACATAGCACGGAGAACCGATGGCCGACGGGGCGGAAAGGTTCCCGAGTGGCGACCGCGTACCGTACGCCGCAGCGTTGGCAAGCCCACGAGGTGGATTGACGATCTGGTCAGGGTCGCGGAAAGCCGCTGGATGCGTGCTGCGCAGGACCAATCGTCGTGGAAAACATTAGGGGATTCTTGTGCCCAGCAGTTGGCGTCCGTGAGCTGATATGATGATGATGATGGTGAAATTTTTATCTTTATGGTGATAAGTTTTTATGTTTTATAAATGCCTTTTTATTATTTGCGTTGTGTTATGACTAGATCTCAATCAGACATTTCAGATGGACTTTAGAATGACTCTGTTATTCTCTGAATTGTCTCTTATAATTTTTTTCTTCGAAATAATGTTTCCATTTCTAGAAAAATCAATCATATGTGCATAAAATTATGTCAGAAAGTGCAATAATGTACATACCTAATAATGGAATTAAGTTTTTTCACTTTCATCTGACTAAAAAAAACTTATCAGAAAACCCGCCATGAAATAAACGTAGCAAGAGACAAAGATACTAAAACAACGTAATATTAGACGGCAATTGTTTAATATGTACGATTTTATTTTTGTGTTTACCCACACATAGGGATTCTAAACATTTTTTGAATATCATATCAAAAATATCAAAACTATTAAGAATAGCATGGTGTCGTCTCCTGTCAAAAAGATTTCCATTGTAATATGAAACCTTGAATAGTTACGGGTCTCTGTAAAAGAACTCACTATAGACGGCGCCACGGTTCGCTTAAACCGAAAATAAAAATCATTATATCAAGAATTTCGCTCTGGCGGGTACATCGTTCCATAGCTTAATTGGCTAGAGCGCCGACACGGTCAGTCGGAGACGCGGGTTCGAACCCCACTGGAGCGGTCAATTTTTGATATGATATTCAAAAAAATGGCAATTGTTTATTTTATAATATTTCACAGCTTTCTACAAAATTGGCCAAAATTCTTTTGAAGAAATAAGTTAACTTTCTCTAACTTTAGGTACGTAATATAGTGTAGGTACTTAGTAAAGTTTACAACATATGACCTTTTTCAGCCTAAAACTCCCCACTGCTGGGCATAGGCCCCTTCTTCCATGTATGAGAAGGGTCGCAACTCAAACCGCCATACTGCTTTACATGTGTTTATGATAACAACCGGGAACGACAGCTTAAAGTGCTCTCCGAGGCACGGTGGGGAGATCCACAAGGACCGAGACCGGTAAATATTTGAACAAATATAAACATCTACTCCGAGTGGGACCCGAACCTTCGACCGCCAGCATTTAGGCACCTACATGGCACTCACACCAGAGCGCTTGTCAAAAGATATGGTTAAGTGTAACCTTTTACTGTGTCAAATGTACTCATAATATTATATTTATGTATATAATACATATGTATAGTGTCATATTTTCTAGAAATTATAAGTGGTTATGGAGGGGTATTATTGGCTATTTTTAATTTTATTAATTTTGTACATAAAAAAAAATGAGTTAGACACATAATTATTTTCCATTCAATATTTTTTCTCGAAATAATGTTAATGGGAGAGCTATTAATAGAGAATATCGATTCGTTCGTCTATATGTGCATAATGTATGTTCATATTACAATAAATATAGCATACGCTTCAATTCCTTATTTCTGAAGTGTGTAATTTTAATAAGCCATTTAATAATGGAGTCCGATAGTAGTCAGTTATGATGTTACAATGTGGAACTATTGTGTTTCTCTTTACTGGACGTGAAACGATGTAGGTTTTATACTTTGCATATATCGAAAGTTTTAATAACTTTAAGCCAATAATGTAATGTCCTAAATATCTACCACTTTGTTTTTATCTAGTAAAAATATGTTTTATTTAAAACTGTTTATGTATGTTCTACCATTTTGAATTTCTAGCCAGTAGTTTTTATTCGTCTACATACCGTTTTTGATGAATGTGCAGCACCAAAAAATAGCGATATACATATATAATAGCGGTCAAAGCTTTATATGATATTAACAAATAAATCCTCAACACATAGGATGAAATTCTGTGTATACATATGTATATAGTGTCTAGGCGTCAGTTTATATGTGTATATAGGTCTTAAACTACAAGCAACTCAAAAACAAAAGTTCATATCACGACAAACATATAACTATTTTACTATTGTAAAGTCAGTTAGTAAGCTCATTTTTTATTTTTGTAGTCGCAGGGTAAATCTTTATAAGATGTCTGGTTACTTGGGATGAAAGGGGAATGGGCATATAATTATATATATGTACCAAATCGTTTTCGAATAAATGAAATCAATAATGATATGTTGGTATAAAAGTTGAAGGGCACAACACTTGAAGAGGTTGAGGAAATTCTCTTAGAAGAATTGTTTAAGATCTGAATCGTAATCGTATCGTAATCTGAACTGTAAATAGGTATTATACAAGTCTGAATATGGGATAATAGTAACTGTTTACTTAAAATGTCTGCGATCTACTGGTATTTTTAACGAAACCTTTTAAACTATTGAACTAGCTACGAACTAAATAATAACGATAACGCTAAAACCTAAAATTACGTATATATTTCACTAGCTGCACCATGCAGTTTCAGCCGTTAGAAGTTTCGAGACAAGAAGTATCTTATGTGTTATTCTAGATCTCCAACTATCTACATACTAAGTTTCATTAAAATCGGTCCAGTAGTTTTTGTGTGAAAAAGTAACCATACATCCAAACTCACTGACTTGTATGTTCATAATATTAGAAGGATTAAATAAAGTAATAAAGTTTAAGTACGATCTTGAATAATATCTTAACAATACCAATTATTTACTGTTTACTTGGAAACAGCTTCTAGGCTCCATTTTAAAATATATTTTGGATAATTCTGGGAAAATTAAAACATTAATATAACTCAAGTACTCGTATGAGTATATCCTATAAAAAATAATTTGAGGATTCCATGGTTAATAAAAATATTAATAATACATTAATTTATGTCATTTGTAACTACAGAATTTTTTCACGATGTTTAGAGAAAAAGGTATATATAGTCTTGCCTTCTTAAACAGAGCCAAGGTTTCAAAACAGTCATATCTCAAACTGACGTAACACGCGTATAAAGCGAAGACTCTATTTTATTTTTTAAACTATACTTAAATAATAAAGTTAGAGTTCATAAAAAGAGTTTTAATTAATTATACATAGGTACATGGTGTGGTAACTTCTACCCGTTTTTTGAATATGGAATACTAAAATCGTTCTAACGCCGAGAGGCATGTCATGAACGATCGCAATGAAAATCGAGTACCTCCATTTATCAGCGTGTGTGTGGAACAAATAATTTTACTTATGTTGAACAAGGGTAATATCCGACCCGTAATCTTTCGCTTTGTTTTCACATGAGAAGAGTCGTTGTTATATAAGTCATAAGTTCTTGTCAGTGTTCGATATATCCGACAAAGTAGTCTATGTTTTGTATATACTCGTATATCATATTTCATTTAAGATAATGTTTATATATGAAAAGCTTATTTATAAAAGCATTCACAGTAATTATAGCGCTGTACGATGTGAAAAGTGTTTTGTAATTATTAAAATTTTAGTTTTACAGAAGGTAATGGAAATAGTTATTAGCTTGTTTATTCCAATTAGTTTGAAAGCTAAATCGTTTAATTATATTTCATAGTTATGCGGTAGTGTATTGCTTAATACTTCGCTTACGCGCTTCAGCCTGAATATCGCACTGCTGGGCACAGGCCTCTTTTCCCATGTAGGAGTTATCAGAGCTTAATCTATCACGCGGCTCAAATGCGGGTAGGCGCATATATTCACTGCTAATGAATTAACGATCGCTATCAGGTGTACTTAACGTGCTCTCCAAGGCACGGTGGGGAGACCAACAAGGACACAAAAACCCAGACCACGGCAAACATGTGCATGGCCAATATAAATTTTTGTCATGTGCGGGGATTGAACCCGTGCCCGCCAGCGCAACAGGCATAAACCAGTGCTGTGACCGTTGTGTTAACGCGGCGTCGTATCTGTTTGATACTTTATAAAATTTTATTTCTGACATAACATGAACAACTGATTAAAAATAATTTATTCAAATAAAAAAGTAAATATTGCATAACAGCGAGTAATAGCGAAGTAACCGTACATCTCGGTATTATATATAAATAGCGAAGTAGCCATACAATTATTTGATCGATTTGATTATGTAGTAAAGTAGATTTGATTAAAATTTTGACCAAAAAATTAACTTCAACTTTAATATTGTAGGTAATTTGAAATAATACAATGGTACATAATTGTGTTTGCTCGCAAACGAAAAAAACCGACTTCAATTACATCAACAAGTAATACAACGTAGATCGACGAAAAAATAGTCAAGCAACTACGCGTTATCAAAGATTACTCAAAAAGTAGTTATCAGATCTCGATAAAATTTATATGTGACCATCAAAAAAGCGTTAAGTAAAAACGCATTATTAGATATAGGTCGAAAAGTAGTTGTTAGATCTCAAATAAATTTAAATGGGACCAATTGGCACACACCACCTTTCGATTATAACAAAATTTGTCGAAATCGGTCTACCCGGTCAAAAGTTCTGATGTAACATATATAAAAAAAAACACAGTCGAATTGAGAACCTCCTCCTTTTTTGGAAGTCGGTTAAAAAGGTCAATTAGTCTTTATTTTATATATTTTAAATAATGCGTTTTTACTTGACGCTTTTTTCGTCGACCTACGTTGTATTATACCGCATAACTTTCTACTGGATGTACCGATTTTGATAATTCTTTTTTTGTTGGAAAGAAAATATCCCTATTTTAGTACCGTGATAAGGAAACCAGGACCTGATGATGGGATCCCAGAGAAATCGAGGGAACTTCTTGAAAATCCGCAATAACTTTTTACTGGGTGTGCCGATTTTAATAATTTTTGATTTAATCAAAAGCTGATGTTTTTCATGTGGTCACATATAAATTTTATTGAGATCTGATAACTACTTTTTGAGTAATCTTTTATAACGCGCAGTTACTTGTCTATTTTTTCGTCGATCTACGTTGTACTACTCGTCGATGTAATTGAAGTCGGTTTTTTTTCGTTTGCGAGCAAACACAATTATCTATTGTTTACACAAATTTTAATCATTATAATGACACAATTTTTTCGGATTTTATCGAGGCTTATTAGCCCAAATCAAAATTTTATTAACGACTTTGAGCGCCAAGCTTTTTGTTTCAGTAAAGATCACTACACAATATTTAATTACGATTAAAATCGAATGAAGCTGGTGAAATTCAGAAATTAATTAGTTACAGCACTAGTGTTTAAAAAAAAAAGACTTAGAACGTAGCTGTTTTTGAGACGTTTCGTAATAATTCGAAATTGCATGCTATTTACTATAAAGTAAGCGCGAACAGAATTCTCCAAATATATTCTATCATATTTTTAACGCGCCAAAAAATGTACGTATGTTTTAAGAATACTTTATGTTATTAACAATTCTTTTATTGTTTCTTACAGTTTCGTATCAAGTTACGTTCTAGGGTATTTGTCAAATGTCCAAACTCTAACTCATAATAACTCTTATTTTGTGACGACTATAACACACTATAACTTTACTTTCTTGTACTAAGGTTCGCTAGTAAAAAAGTAAGCAGTTTTAAGACCGCTTTTTGCCAATATTTATTTAAGTATGCAATAAAGAATTTTAAATTAATAAATAAATAAATAAAAATGAATAAGTATTATAAATTATTTTTGTATAATTTAATTTATTAGAAAAGTATCTGATACACTGCAATCTCAGGCTTCAAACACGGTTAATTTTTTTTGCAAGTGAGGAAGTTGACACCGATTGAATGGCACATAAAGAAATAAAAACGTCATGTGTGACAGGGCAAATTCTCGATCTCAAAACCCAAAAAAATAAATAAAAGGAATAAACATTTCATTTGTATGGCCATTGTGTCCCTATTTCCATTCATTCAATTATTACTAAAGACTGATTAAACGGGAAATATATTTGTTTATTTATAGCGATGAAAATTAAACGTGCGATATCAAAACTATACTACAACAATACAAAATATTTTTTACAATCTTTAAATGGTCTTATTGACTATATAAGATAAAAAATAAATAAATAAAAGCATAGAAATAAATAACGAAAGCAAAACAACTTAATCGGGACCATTAAAACAAATAAAATAGAATTGTTATAATAATATGTAAATCAGTACCATTTTTCTTCACTTAAAATTCTCATCTTGTTGTTTTCTCAGGCGGGTATTTTACTATCTTTTTGAGGAAAATAACATAAAAATGATATTATCAGATGCACAAGATAATTAACGACCGTCATAATTATCTGTCGAGACAAAAACACCAAGTTCGCAAGAAACATTAATTACTTTTAAGGCGGTCTAAATAAGTGTTACTTAGAAGCGTTCATTTTAGTGTGTCATTCAATTATTCCGAAATGAATGCGAGATCACGAGGACGCAAACCTTCTCCCGCAAATCCGACCGCCGCATTACAAAGTTTAAAAGACGCGTCAGTTGTTGTTGGATAAAAGTATTATAAAATATGTTTATCTATAATAATATTGTCGTTCTTCACATAAAGCTATTAAACTACAATTATACTTCTAATTATTATATGTATAGATCTAAAAAAATTAATATCTTAGTTACATACCAGAAAAATATAGAGCAAATAATTTTTTGTCGTGTAAATTATTGAAACCTTTGTAACGATAAATCAGAGATACAAAAATTACCAGAATTTTTTTCTCAAGTTGAACAATCTCTAAAATTTGTACATTTCCATGTTCAAATTTATTAAATCGATGATGATTATTTTGTTAACAAAAAATACATGGAGCAATATGTATTAAATAATGTCATATACAATACATACACAGACAATACATTCCGAATCGGTGGTAGCTTTAGTTTTACAAAAATAATATTTTTATTTTTAAAGTTTTAATTTGTAAAATAACGATTCGAAATTCTATTCTATTTTTGATTTTGATTTCGATTTTGAACGTAAGAATGTATTTGTATTATATTTTCTGTTCGTTAATATCAATCTTAGTAAATATTAAATACAAATATATGTATTAAGTATATTTTCAGAATTATTTTAGGTAGATGTGTGGTTGTGGTTGCTTGGTATAGACGTTAAAAATTGTTTGTTAAAATAAATATATGAAAGTACACTAACACGCTTTGACTTAAAAATGTTTTTCTATTTATGAAATTAACAGGACTGAAATAATAAAAACAACTATAAATATTTTTAGAGATATTTTTTTTTTACTATTTATATAATTATGTAACATAAACATAGTATGAAATATCTTGATAGTCAACCCATTTTCAATTTTATTGTTGACTAGCTGTGCCCGCGACATCGTTCGCGTGGAATTAAAAAAAAAAGAGTTACAAAATAAATAAATTTCTAAAATAAAAGTAAACCTAAAATAAAGTTACACCTTATTACAACAACTATCTGCAAGTAAAAGTCCCGTCAAAATCGGCCCAGGCGTTTCAGAGATTAGCCGAAACAAACAGACAGACAGACAGACACGAAAATTGTAAAAAATGTTATTTTGGTATATGTGCCGTGTATACATCCATATGCATTGAGTAAAAAGCGGTTATTTTAATATTACAAACAGACACTTCATATTAATAATTTATAGTAAAAAGTGAGAAGAAAAGTGGGTTTCCATGTTAGTATAATTTTGCCGTTCTACTTTCTGAGTCCTATTTTTAAAATTCCATTAAATTAGTGAAAACAAAATCGCTTGTGTGAACCAGGAAAGGCCTTCAACTAAAGAGATTGTTATTTATACAGTTTACTACTCACTCCGTAACTTCACTTCATGTTTTAGGAATTTAAGGTCTGTATGTTTCGACTAAGGTTTAATTTTGGTTGCAGTAGTGATACGCTGAGATTACCTATTGTCGTTAAGATGCTCGTTTAGATATGGACCATGAGGAATTGTAGATCCAGAAGAACCAGAATCTTATGCCATATGATTTCATACACATGATTGTCATAATTTGTCTCGTCGCTTTCGCAGATCTCGAATACTTAATACCAGCGGCAGATAGCGATACGGAAAACGTTTTTTCGTAAATGTTTTTTATTTCTATATTTGAGCTAATGTTGCAGCTTATTAACACTGAAGGTAGCAGTAATTTTAAAATCAAAACCATACGAATTACTTTGTTTTTAAATCCGTTTTCTATAGTTTCTATTTTTGATATCAATTTAATAATAAAATATAATATCACAAAACTATACAATGAACGATTTCTTTTGGTTGTTTGTGTATAAGCTCAAAAGTTACTAAACCAACTTTTAAAATTATTTCAACAGGATAGTATTCTGTTAATACTGAGTGAAGTAGAAAAAAAGGAATAGTCAAATCGTGTAATCCACGCTGGTGAAGCTACAGATGGAAAGCTAGTGTTATGAAACAGTTAAGAAATTAACGTTATATGTATATTACGCTTCAGCCTGTAATATCCCACTAGTGGGCATAGGCCTCTTTCCCCATGTAGGAGAAGAATCAGAGCTTAATCCACCACGCTAGTCCAATGCGGGTTGGCAGATATATTCTCTACTAAGAGTAACGATCGCTATCAGGTGTACATGATAACAACCGGGACCGACGGCTTAACGTGCTCTCCGAGGCACGGTGGGAAGACCCACAAGGATTGCACAAACACCCATACCACGGCAAACACCTGTATGGCCAATACAAATGTTTGTCATGTGCGGGGATCGAACCCGTGACTGCCAGCGCAACAGGTACAAACCATATATGTATATGATCTTAGTGATATTTCGTTATTATACCTTTATTACAAAGAGTAATGGTTTTTATATCTATAGTAAATTTTTTCGTATATTCAGTTTTGTCTCGCACAAATTACGTTCATGACTTTTAATAAAATGGGACACAGGAAATAATTAATACGATATTTCACGAAATAGGTCAATGTACGCTATATCTGCATAACAAATCGCAAATACACGGGGTGGATATAGGATTTTTCCGAGGGAAGGCATATTTATGCGCCATTTTGTTTAAGTTTTCGCACCATCTGTGTGCATGGGGTATTGCTGTGTTATTATATATATGCTTAAGACGTTTTTTGTAATGAAATAAAGTTTATAATAAAAAAAAAATGTTTGCTAATTTTATGGATGCGTTTTGGAAATGGTTTAATTCTGTCCAGTTTGTGTAACTGTTATTTGAATTATTTAACGGTTGAATGTGGACAGAAAAGAGCAATGATATAGTTCCAGGCACGATTAATTAGAATATATATATACTACATATATCTTAGACCATCGTATATGGAACTAACTTGTACTATACCAAAGTAGAATATTTTCCACAACGTACTTTTTATAATCTGGTAAAATTCCTAAAAACACATTTTTGCATACGTCACTTCATGACAAAAATATCGCTTTTTATTTTCCTTTTTTATATGCTACAGTAAATTATCTCAAATGCAGTTGTAAAGCAGAACTCTCAAAGTTTTAATTTCCTTAGATCCTGATATGTACATATAACTCTATATAAAAAAAAAAAAAAAAAAAAAACAGAAATCGCTGTAATTCGAAAAGCATGTTTGTTAAATATTTAAGCCGTAAAAGTTAAAATTCACTCTTGTAATTTTCCAGTAAATAATACGAATTAGGCTTCAAAGATAGGTTAGGGTCTATACTTTATTAAGAACTAGCGCCCCTTCCCGGCTTCGCGCGGTTGCAAAAACCATCAGTGTTCCTCTCCTATATTATGCATGTAATGGCATGTGTTATACATATGTATATAAACATAAACTATCCTCTGAAATCACTCTATTTACTAAAGAAACTATTAAGTTTAATTACTTTAACACTTAGTAAAGAAAACCGCATCAAAATCCATTGCGTAGTTTTATAGTTCTAAGCATACAGACAGCGGGAAGAAACTTTGTTTTATACTATGTAATGATATTAAGAATGTTCTTAAATCTACATTTATTGCGATTTAAATCATAAATATAATATAATAATATTTTTAGTTAAGGTTTTTTTTCTTTAGTCAAGTCAAGAGTTTGACTGGTTATTGTGTCACTTTAAAACCGAAAAAAGATTTTATACGAAATATAAAACATACTAACGTTGTTCTCGTTTGTAAGTTGCATTAGTTACGAAAATAAATGCATACGAAATTGGTAGGTACACTTAAGTAAAAAAAAAAAAAACTTCTAAATATTTCTTATCATTTACATAATTACAGAATTGCATTTCTATCCAATTGTTTTGGATCTTAAATACTGTGAATACTTTATATTTTCTTTGTTATCACCACATAATTTCTACTTTTCAACAGAGATGTCTGGCGTGAACTTGCGGTGGCTTATGTCCAGAACTGACTGCAACTGCAGTTGAACTGACTTCTTTTTAACCTCTTGTGGACTCATTGACATAATATAGTTTCCATTTAAGGATGAAAGAAATGTGGTATGTAGAAGGATTTATCTTCGTTATATTTTTAGTGTAGTAATATCCTTGTGGAAACATGAAGTCATTAAGGTTCATGTTGCCACTTTATCGCATCAGGTAGGTATTTCGTAAGCTTGGCGATTGTTATGTCACTCGTGTGTATTTCGAGCTATTTATTCAAGATTTTATTACAGGTAAATAAAAACAAAACTAATTTTATTTCAATGTTTAGCCATGGGAGTTATATTCCATCGATTCCAAATTCATAGATGTTCACCTACGTACATTAATATGTAAGAGTAAAACACATTTATACATATTTTTTTTAGATTAATATTTTTACGCTAGTTAAAATCATATTGGTGAATCTAAGAAAAATTTAAGAAAGGTTAAGGCGCTTGAGATCTTATTCATTCGAATAAAAAAAAAGTGGATATCTGTTTTTGAGGCTATATTTCATATTATGCCAGGGACAGAGAGCGGAGGCTTGGTATAATATATTGTGATAATAGGCCTCCTTATTACCCTTTGGTTAAATAATCTTCAAGAAAGTAATTTAAGTTGTAATTTTAGTAGTTAAAACATAATAATATAATTAGATAAAAAATTTCCTAAGAGAGAGAAAGAGTACTTTTTTGCACGTAGATAATAACTGCAAAAAACTTTAATATGAACTAAATAAGTGCCTAAGATAAAGAATTATTAAATCTAAATAACTTTACTTATTACTATTTAGAACATTTTACGCACCAACTGCTTTGTGTCAAGTAGAAAAATTTCCTCTAGTCTATGATGTCAAATCAATCAATCTTTGTGATAAGGCAGCCATTGCACATCTGTTGTAAATCTTGTAAAATGTTGTATTTTTATAATGAGTGACATAAAGTATTAAATAAACAATATGCTATAATCCCATTCCACTAAATAATATTAAAGTGATGATTTATTCCCTTTAAAATAATTTTACTTGAATGTAATAAAACCCCGAACATATTATACTCAGGTCTTTAATATACTTAACTTGGTTGATTTTGACACTACAATGAATACTAATGTTCTCGCTTTACCCATAAAATAAACTTTATCAGAACAAAGGCAATGTGTTGTTACTCTGCCGTCTCTTCTAAAGTAATAAATCTACAAAGAATAAGCCCGGTTAATTTTGAATTACATTTCAAAATAACTTTGAAGTGAAATATATTAAGCTTATTATAAAAATTTATATTTAAATTAATAAATTATTAAGGTTCATAGGAAATAACGTCGCGAAATAAATTTTTTTAAAATCTTCAACAAAAATATAAAAAGCAAAATTATGAATGTTTTGCAGTACATATATAAAAATTGGCTAAAAATAAAATAAAAATATTTCAATATTTTTCCGTAATGAATTGTTGGAAAGATTCCCGACTCTTCATTGAACCTAAGTATAATACAATATTTTCAACATATAACTTCAGTTGGTCTGTTTAAAAGATAAAAAAATAAATATTAAACCAGCTAAAAGGGAAGACGTGCCAAGATCTAAGTAGGATACGAGCAAGACTATAAACAAAGCGTAATCTCGTTGCGCTCTCCGTTACGTTTGCCGAGCAAACAGCCTGAATATTTGTGTAGACAATACCTAAGTACAATAATTGCGCGTGAAGTGCCCCGGCCGCGGCTTGTTGGCACTGTTTACACTCAGTCCCGTTAAGCCTTTCCTATGTTCTGACTAGTGTTTGAGTATGTTAACGATATGTTAATGAACGGGGCTCGTAACGAGATCATCCGCCGCTGTTTTCACGAGATCGCTCATCGGACTGCACTTAAGTAGTGTACTCAAGTAGTGTTTACAAATCTATCTGAATAAACATCGGTATTGTGCACGATTTAATGTACAAATAGTGATTAGTTTCATCGGGGTATTTGGGTCACGTGGTATGTAACGAAATTTAATTGATTATTTATCGGACCGTCCGTTTTACCTTTTAGTTAACACTTTTTTTTTTTGATTGTTTGCGAGTAAATACTTTTAATTTTAATTGGAGTGAAAAAATATGAACACATGTGATTTGTGATGATTGTGATGTTGATTTTTTCAACAATTACACTACTATTATCTAAAATTGTGTGTTGATTGGATGCTATCTATGATAATATGACCCGTGATCTGAATCTCAATGACAACAAAGCCTTGTCTGTATTGGAAGCACTTTAGAATACGGTTTAGCTCATTATTTTTGTCAATTAAATTTTACTGCGACATGAGATATAAAAGGAAAAGTAATCTACTATATATAATCTACTCAGATTTTTATTGGTGTAGATTATAGTAGATTATAGAAATAAGTAAATTAAATGAAAAATATTCCATGTACATTTTTCAATATGTTTTCCACATATTTATAGGGCAGAGATGATCTATTTAGTAAATCAGTACAAGATCAACCTTTATTTTCACGAAAAAGTAATTTTTTATTTATGACTAACGACGTGCCTCAATCTTATTATAAGCTTCATACCATTGGTATTAGTTTTTACTAACGATATTTGGGCTAGCCTTAGTAGTTACACAAATAACAGCAGTAAAAACATTCGCGTGTCGAAGCTACCTACAATCGATTAAAAAATTAAATAGACAATCTTGTTTAGTATTTTAGTATTTTTTCACTGTAATTTAATTTTAGAAAGTATGCACAAAGCGATGAAATCGCCCCAAGAATTGTCGCGCGGACTGTAATATAATGTTTCTAGTTCGATATAGTTAAGAACTACGAGAATATTGCGTGTGAGCTTAAATGTATGATCATTTTATTAGTGTAAACAATCTGCCCTGACGATCATTCTAATGCGAATAGCTGTTAATATAAATAAAAATTGAACCATTTTTTCCTCTCATAAATAATGAGTTACACGAAACCAACAATGATAACAATACGTTTTCAAGTATAATTCATACCCGTTGCATTCATATGAAAGGGGCACGTATTCGGTAACGTACGGTCCAATTTTGGCGCGCAATTTACCTGCAGATGCAACAAATACAAAGAGGTTATATTTTCAAGGAGGGCGCGGAGGCGTGCGAGGTTCTGTGGCGGGGCGAGGGATGAGGCGAGCGCGGGCAGCGTGTGCCGGGTCGGATTACGGCGGACATCTGCCGCGCGACGCAACAATCAACCTAACGAGAGACGCTCGCGACGGGATTAAAGCCTAATGCCGCTGTGAACAATACGTTCATGCCCTTTATCAGTTACGCTGAGACGATAACAAATCGCTCGTGTCACTATAATGGGCCTCCTTGCTTATGGACGATCCTAAGTGGATTACTTTCGCTTTGATATCAGACATTACAAATACTAATCAAGTGATCGAAGCTATTCTCTAAACTGTTTACATTTGCTACTAACCAATTATAATCGATACTGTACGAATATAACTACCGTTATAAACAAAGAATTCTGGAGTTGTTTTCCAGGAATTAACTGTCTTAATTGCGATTCAGATATAATAAATATTGTTTTTGTAAGAAAAATCTTTACCATTGCTTCCCCTGCGTTGTCTCGTTGTCTCGTTGTCAACATGACCAAATGAAGAAAACTATCTATGTACGTATAGAACAAAGTGTGCTTGCAGAAGCACGTGACCCTTAAATATATCAATCGAAGTTTGATTTACACGGTCGGATCTCTAAAATATGATATAAAATAAACATTGACAGCCAAAACGATGAAATATGACGTACCGCCGTGATTTAAGAGCGCGTTTCAAGATATTTTATGGCGCTATAAAATCAGCTCGCTCCGTGCCCCGTCGCGCACGTACTGCACAGATTTGACAAAACAGACCGTGGACATTTATTTGTTCGTTAGTTTTTTTTCGCAAGTTTTATGGACTAGTGCCAATGTTACATAGTCCAAACGACAACCGATTACGTTTGACAAAATATAAATTGAACTCTGGGATTTGATTTCTCTTTCGATAGATGTCGCGTATCATTTATTGTCACACGTATCTTCAACACGCCTATATCAGATTTTTACCTACTAAAAGTTCGTTTTGTTATCATTTCCATTTGTTACATTTTTTTTCAAACGAACCATCTTTTTAATAGTTTTTAGCATGTAAAGAGAAAAGTTTTATTATTTCTTTCTTTCTTTAGAGTTCACATAAAAACTATTAAGGCGTTTCATAAGTAATTTTAGTGTTTAAAACCGTTTACCGAAACTGTTTACGATGTAGGTAAAATTTAGTTGTTTTCGACGTAGTTTTATGGAATATTTTAGGTCAAATCTTTCGTACAAATATATGAATATATCTAGTAAGAAATTAATAAAATATATTTTCTGTTGAATTAACATTTTAAATAAAAGGCTTGTAATCCTAAAAAAGAAATAAATGATATTAGAATATAATTTATTGGGTGAGAGAGTCAGTGTACATAATTCGATTTGTAGAGGACAGAGATAATTATGTATAGATTGACGAAAATTAAGCTGTGTGGCTATGGCAGTAAAGAATATAGCCACCCCTTCTCTTCTCGTGGCTATTGTAAGAGGCGACTAAGGGATAACACAATTCTAATATGACCTTGGAATAAAAAAGGTGGCCGATGGCAGGATAACTATTAAACTGCTGGCTTTGAAATATACAGGTCGATGACGGGCAGCAGCGACATCGGTGCGACATAGCCAGCCCTGCGGTCACCAACCAAGTTCACGCCATTTTTGGCGCGAACTTGTGGAGGCCTATGTCCAGCAGTAGACTGCGATAGGCTGAAGTGATGGCGAAAATTATGATACGTATCTTAGTTAACCATTATTTAATGGTAATACGAAACAAACTTTACAAAACTAAAAAGGACAAAATCTGAAAGTTACTAATATATATAAAGCAAGAAAATAAATCGAGTTCAAGGTCAATCTTACATGATTATAATTTGTTTTTGTTTTCGTAAATCAAAATATTTTCTATCAATTCGTGTTTTTATTAATCATATGTTGAGTACTTAATTAATTGAGTGCTTAACATTGTTTAGTACATATTTCAATTACCTTAATTGAAATATGTACTAAACAATGTTAAGCACTTAATTAATTAATGTAATTATACCCCAAGCTTAAGTACAATTTTACGAGTCAAAATTTTTCATATAATTCACAATTCGGAAATTATTTTTTAAATAATCAAGCTATAATAGTAAGTTAATCTTTCAAAAATATGCTGAATTTGTAATATTAATTAAAATGTACCTTTTGGTACGTTCTTAATTTGTATACAAGCTTCAGGGATGAAAATGTTCCAGTCCACACGAAATTTCACACGTTCAATAATAATATGTCACTAGAGAATATTGTAAGAGATAAAAGCTCAAATAACTAACTGCTTAAAGCATCTGAAATATTACCTCCAGCAAATACTGAATCTCAGACCCAAAGTCTAATAAACTCCGCAATTGGTACGTATCCCCGGGCTTAAATATATGTAGTTTAATATTCGTAACAACTAACTACAAACTATTGTGTTTCCTGTTTGTCCAAGTTTACAGGTAGTGTGCATTTCTTTTAGTTAGAGATTGTATAAACTTAACAATATCAACCAACTTTATTATAAATATTTCTTTATAATAAATTATTTAATAATAATCATGAAATTATCGTAGACGTAGGTGCATATAGTCGAACCTACTTATTTTTTAAATATTTTATTAAGAATAAATGGGTTATATATTCGTTGAAACTTTTACGTATTATTTATTTATAACATTTCAATATTTTGTTTCAAATTGCAGTGCCATAAACGTCGACGACACAAATTTCGATCTACGCGACCGTCGTAATATTTCTTCAACAACGAAAGAGCAGCGTTTGTGTAATGAATAGAATTGAACAGGTAATATTTCGTGGAATCGGTCCAAAACAAATTTAATTCAGAAAATGACATTCATTTTTGTTATACGTTGTTTGTAGACAATCAAAGCTGAAGACAGGTTGCGGTTAAACTGGGTGGAGCCGGCTTTGAATACCGATGACGGCGCACTACGCTACTCGTTTCAATCTCTACTCTATGCATAAGTAATGTGAAAAGTATGGAGACATGTCTCCTATGCGGAATACACTCTCGTCTCTAAAATATTATTGTGTATATTTATGGTAACGACTTGCTATCCTCATAAGAATGAGTGAAGCGATACAAACAATTTTAATAAAAACTAAAACGGAAGCTCCAATTCGATTATACAAAGTAGGTATTATAGACAGCGGTATGTAGGTTACGTTTCACGGAACTTATTTTGGTTGATCGATACTTCCTTTCTAATTAAATTTATAAAGACAAGGCACGTATAGTGTTGACCGATATAAACAATTGTGTTTCACCCGTCCTCTAGGACGGAGCATAGTTACAGTTTGTACATAAATAAAACTAGCTAAATTATTATTCTAGAGCACGATTAGGTTACAGTAGTAATGTGAGATATATATATATATATATATGAAACTGGGAAAATTTAATGTCATAAATAAAAGTTGCGAGCATCAAAGCACAATTTAAAAAATATATTAAACATAACAAGAAACATCAAAACAGGAAAATATTTGTATGTCTCAAAGGTCTACTGCTTTTCAGAATATACCTACGTATCACGTAATTTATAATGATATAGCTTTTGTAAGTTATTATAAAGCTAATGTAATTTTTGAGCTAAAAATATATATTTACAAATTGTGTTTACACACCATTCGATGGAAACCACAATAAATGTCTTACGTAATTTCGCGTGTACTGATTATTATATTTTATATTACAAAGATTGTATTTACAAAGGCGCGTCTTTATATTCGCCAAATAGTACTTGGGGTATTGAGTAAAAACAAAAGCACAAATTAGTTTTCCTTTTTAATATATTCACATGCAAGACGAATACATTTTTAGACCTTCAGGACTGTAGGGTGGGTGATTTAAAATATCGAAGCCCACCCTATGCAGGGCCACCAGCGCAACATGACGTTGTCATGTAATAACAGAATACCTTTTGTCAATTTTCCCCATTTTTTTTCTTTTATGGCTTCTTTTAGCTTTCCAAAAATTGAAACATAGTATTTAAATGTTACAGAAACACCTTTGTGTTTGCAATCTATCAGTAAAATTCCTTTGAGTCCCAAAATATTCTCGCCATGAGTTTCCCGGTCGACTGTTATACTTTAAACTTCTTTGGTTATGCTGTACCATTTTTATGCCCAGAATGGAGTGTTTTTGGACTCAGGTTTATAATGATGAACTCAAATATCATCACTAGTAAGAATTAAATTCAAAACGCCATCTTCATTGCAGTTTTAAAAACGCACAAGAACATTCCACGCGCTGATGTTAATGCGCTGGCGTGAGCATTCGTGGCAACCATCTTGCACTAAACCTTAGTCGTGCCAAGATGATTGTGTCGAATTGTTGTTTCCAATACTTTAACTTTGTTTTTTTTAAAGTCAAAAACCTTCAAACTAGAGGCTTAAAACAAATTATGCCACTTGTTAACCAATGTTCTCATTCAGTACAATTTGAAAAGACTTTTCTTGCGTGGTAAGGAATTTTATTACCGCACGATTTCGATTGCCTCCATATTTTGCACTTCCCTATGGAAAAAATCTCATAAAACTTGGGCAAATGCAGACCAAATTCACATACAAGGTTATGAGAGTCTATAAGATCTGATAGATTCTTAAAACTCATGGGTTGTCTGGAAGAAATGGCTGGCTAATTAGCCATAAGTCCGCCCATTGTACTTCACTGTCTGTAACTATCTTTATGCTTTGTTTGTAATATATTTGTGGTGTACAATAAAGTATAAAATAAAATAAATAAAACTCGGTATGAGAATTTGGTCTGCATTTCTCCATGTTTTATGAGATTCTTTCCATAGGGTTTATTCCCGATTGATTTGCATGGTCGTCATGGTAATTCGAGAACTAATGCTATAACAAAACTTGACATAAATACTAATTATGTGTCACTTGTCATTTTAAAATTATAACGAGCCCGCTTACCATCTTCTACATTATCGTTCCGCTAGCTTCTATGTTAAATATTTTTAAACATACTTACATGCAAGGATTTCAATCCCGCAGCTCATTCAATCCACGAGGTAAGCATTCCCGATTCATAGATTATTTTACTCGTTTGCCTCAAATTCTGTTTACTCTTACTTGATTATGATTTTATTATTACTTTAGAAGGAAACAAATAATTGTTATTAAATTATATATGACAAATAAAATATTATATACAAAATTATATAATAAACAAACACCAAATTTATAATATTATTAAGGATCACTTTGCGGAAATGCAATTCCTACTTACGTATTTCGTAAATTTTACTAGCAAAGCTGGTAGAGTTGATGTATATGAGGTTAGAGATCCTTTCGAAGCATTTTCGTCATATTTACATTCAGATTGTGACAAGAAATTTTCATATGTCGTTACGGGTAGCATGTCAATAAACGAGCGGTTAGCGTGGGTAGTGTATATTCCCATTGCGGTTAAACCAGCCTATTTCCTAATTTTCTAAGCGATTCAGCGCTTCCACCGCTTTTTTTTATTGATTTTAAACATATCTCGACTAACTTTATTTTCCAATTTAACAAAAATTTACAACAAAATTAATTTGGTCTTTTATTTTGTTTTTTTGTTTACTTCGATGACAATCGTGGCGCATTTTAACAAGTTTGAATTACAAATCCGTATTTAAAGAGGCTGAATTCTAAATTAGGAAAAAGCATAAATATTCAACACGACTATATAAATAAAGTTAATAAGTTGGAGCCATTTATTCCGATACACCGAGACGTTGCGCAGAGACTGGAAAAGTTGGGAGGAAACGGGATTTCCTAATGCGATTTTAATTCTTTCTTCTTGCGACGAAGAGGGTATTTTAATATATAAAAAAAACAACCTATATTTAATCCAAATAAGAAAGCGACGAACAGGTTGGAGTTGTATCCACCGTTTTTAAATACATTCAAACTTAGCTAATTTCTAAAGTTTAATCTTTTGTTTTGTCACGATAATATGATACTGAAAATGTTATTATATTATGAATCAGATTCACAGTGCATTTGAGTAAATAGGTCATTAAAAAAATTAAAACAACGATATAACCTGGTCATTAAAATTATCCAACATACAGAAGATAATTAATTATAGAAGATGAAATTAAAACAAATTATCGCTTAAGAGACTAATGACGCTACTTGGTCCTTTCAAAACATTGGTCCTCATTTCTTATTACCGCTTGATGAAAACATTCATATTCAAATATTAGTGAAAAAAAAATATAAGCTTTTAACTATGCTTAGAAAAATAAATTACGTAAATTTAATATTATTTTAACAGTTAATTTCTCTTTCAAAAGTTACAACATTTAAATTATTTATTTACATAAAATAACATTATCTATAAATTTATAACAATGAATATAATTATTAGGCTTTTTTTACAAAATATTAGAAAATAAGGGCTAAGCTTAACACCTAGAGTTCTTGACGTTTTTCTTAAAATATGCCAAAGAAAAATGCACAAGCGCTTGCCTAAAACCAGTTAATTCGAGTTTATCAATATAACTTATTTTCGTTCACTAGTGAGTAAGAATATAATATAAAGACTAGCTTTTTGTGAATGCATATTTACAGATTTGTCACATTTTTTTTTAAATTTTCTTTTATACAAACCATGTTCTGACAATACTTATTGGCGATTAAAAGGCCTTCTACACGGTCGGGATCGACCGCCGAACATCGTGTCCTTGGTCGGGTTGATATAAAAATGGACAGTGTGGAAAACGGTTGATCCGACCAATATTTGGTTGATGTCAACGGCCTTGGTCGCGAGCGCATCTCTCGCGACAGGCTACGTTCGTGGTCGGTCCCGACTATGTCCCGACCGTGTGGAACGCTGTCGGCCGACGCAAGCGCTTCAGTTTGCGCTTGTCAGTCGTCACGGGTAGCTAGTTTAAGTATATTATCAATGGTCACGGGAGCATGTCATCACGTATTGTAAGTTGCAATGGATTCGCAAAACGAACGCCACGAACGAGAGGTTCTGACCGAATTTATATCTTTATATATTGATTTGCCATATCTTTGGGACATTGGATCCGATTTATACCAAGAAAAGAACCAAAAAACTTCACTTCACTTTAGCATAAAAAAGTTATTGCCAAAACCACCTTCTGTTGCTTTATAATTGTGTTTGCTCGCAAACGAAAAAAAAAACCGACTTCAATTACATCGAAGAGTAAGTAATACAACGTAGATCGACGAAAAAATGGTCAAGTAACTACGCGTTATCAAAGATTACTCAAAAAGTAGTTATCAGATCTCGATAAAATTTATATGTGACCACATGATAAACATCAGCTTTCGATTAAATTAAAAATTATCAAAATCGGTTCATCCAATAAAAAGTTATTGCGGATTTTTGAGAGTTTCCCTCGATTTCTCTGAGAAATCATCATCAGATCCTAGTTTCCTTATCATGGTACCCAACTAGGGATATCCCCTTTTCAACAAAAAAAGAATTATAAAAATCGGTACGTCCAGTAGAAAGTTATGTGGTATAATACAACGTAGGTCGACGAAAAAATTGTTAAGTAAAAACGCATTATTAGATATAACTCGAAAAGTAGTTGTTAGATCTCAAATAAATTTAAATGAGACCAAATGACACAAACCACCTTTCGATCAAAAGAAAATTTGTCAAAATTGCTCCACCCAGTCAAAAGTTCTGAAGGAACATACATAAAAAAAAATACAGTCGAATTGAGAACCTCCTCCTTTTTTGGAAGTCGGTTAAAAATGCAAGGAGCCATCGCTTCAAATACCAAAGAAGAACTGACAAGCTGAGTCAACCACCGACCGTGTAGAATGAATACAAAAATTGGTTGACCCGACCAAGGACACGACGGTCGGCGGTCGATCCCGACCGTGTAGAAGGCCTTTAATTTTTATTTATAAATGATGCAACTGGATACGTATTAAGAACTAGCTACTGCGCGCAACTTCGTCCGTGTGGAACAGAGGCGCGAGCAATACTTGATCATTATTTTGCTGCGATGTTATTTTAAAACTGCGATATCTCCTGAGATACTCATTGAAATCGAATTATGTAAAAGGTCTATTTTGTTTTAAATTAAAGAATTGTGATGAATAACGTTTTTTATTTAGATATGGATTAATATCATGTTTGTGAAAACATCTTTGCAAATAATGAATTATTTTAGAACAAGCTGGGTTAGCATAAAAAAGGTTATAGTGAGCCAACCTTAAAAGATAGATATATACTGTCGCGGACTTTTTTTTAGAACTTTTAAAGAGGATCAATTCTGTTATGCATGCTTTTTGCAAAATTTTAACTGTTTTCAGAGCGCACGCAGCGGAAGCTCTCAAAAGGAAAAAAAACCCCGATTTTGAAACATTGTTCATTAGTGCTCTGCTCCGTTTGGTCTTAGCGTGATGATATATTTAGAATTTTTGAAATCGGACTAGTAGTTTCTGAGATTAGCGCGTTCAAACAAACAAACTCTTCAGCTTTATAATATTAGTATAGATTGTTTAAATAATAATAATAATAATAATAATAATTTAATACAGACATGTCCATATTTTTGTTAGTTACATTTTTTCCTACACTATGCTAACATATTAACAATTGTGACAAAATGCTAACATATTAACAATTGTGACAAAACAAATTATACCAAATCAAAATCCAATCAAACAACAAGCTGAAAAGCTGAAAGCTGACAAGCAAACTAAAAAGCTTAAAGCTGAAAGATAAAATTTGGCCTTGGTTAGTCAGAACTTTAGTAAGGTTATGCTACAACCTCGTGTAGTACAATGTTATCCAGCAAAATTTTGACAATGTGTTAACACTTGTCAAACAGAACGTTGCATACGTCAGTCTTGACACTTAGGATAAAGCTAAACGAATGTAATTTTGAGAGTTGTCAGTCGCGTAATCTCGATCGCGTCATTTCTGCTGCATTCGGTTTCATACTAAAGGCCAGTTCGTGCCACACGGCGCACAGTGGGCTGAAATTCACGTTTCATAGACATTCAAATTTATTTTTTCAAGTGGCGCTTTTTTTGCTTGAATGCGATTGAGAATAACTGCTATATGCCTTATATAATGAACTTTCAGGTTTATAATCGTAAACAGCGCACTTAGAATTTTTTTCAAAAAATTTTGTATGGAGTCAACATAATAAATGATGATATCTCCATAATCGCACAATTGCGCCTAATATCCTCTTAGGTTATTAAAATATAAATTATTTCTGATCTTTTGACATACTTCATGCCGAGGTCAAACGTGCGTTTTTTTTTTTAAAAATCTTTAAAAAAATTAGCAATTTTGTTTTCTTTATTTTTTGGTTTTTAACTAATATCAAGGTTTACATGGGTGTATATATAACTTTATATCTACTCAAATTAATTGTGCGCTATAGTAAAATTCACTTAAAAACGCATTAGCTAAAATCTGCAAGGTTCCTATCTAATAATCCTCAAAATCTCCAATAAAATTAAGGAAATTATAGTTTGTTAATGACATTTTAACTAGTTACCGACTTTTTTATACCTATATCTATTAAATAATTGAAGTTTCATTAGTTAGCAAATAAGAAAATAAAATACCAATTTTGTTTTCTTTATTTCTTGGTTTTTAACTAATATTAAGGTTTACATGGGTGTATATATACTTTATATTTGCTCAAAATAATTGTGTGCTATATTAGAAAATGAAATTCATTAAAAACTATAAAAAAGCTTAATTATTACAATAAAAATATAATTTAATAAAATTAAATAAAGCAATGAATATAGAAATTTCAATTATTGCCTATTCTGAATCACTATCTTCAGAGTCGAACTCAGAGTCAGAGTTTATTTCAGTAATATCCATAAACTCGAAGTCAGGTGTTTGAAGATTCAGCAGATCCAATGTTTCAGCAAACAAATTTTTCTGTTTCTTTGCATCTATTGTTGGTCTCACTGCTGAAATAAGTGGATCGGACGAAAGAAGAAGGAAATTAAAAATATCTTCATTGGAACTTATTCTGCTCTTCTTGCGTGAGTGATGTTCTCTGAATCTTCTAAAGTCCTTATTCCTCGCTTCTGAAGCCTCTTCAGATAAACTCCCAATCGGCACTATTGCGTTACAAGCAATAATTTCGGCTCCATGAAGCAGTATAGTGTGCACTGTTGATGGCATGTAGTACCAGTTGTATAATTCGACATACTTTTCAGCAGTTATGTACGCATATTCTTTAAATTTCGAAACATCGATGGATTGACCTGAAGTTATGGCTTGCAAAATTACAGAAAATCTTCGGATCAGATCTTCATCTAGTCCAGTAATAGCCGCAGTCTTTTCAGGAAATTCAAAAAATCGTCGTGCAGTGTTCCCGTCGTTAGTTGTGCCATAACCTTGTTTTACGACATCGACTAATAGGTTTAGTTCCGTTTTGAATCTGGCTTGGATAGTTTTCTTTCTTGCATCTACTGCGGCTTTCTCACTTTCTTTTCTAGCAGACCACTTCTTAATATCTAATTTATATGCGATATGCAAAAGACATTCCATCATGTTTATGCGCGCATGTAGTGAAGAAAGTCCGAGCTCCATCAAGTCATTTTCTGTAGATTTATTTTTAACTTCTTCCAAGTTGTTCATCTCCGTAGGTTTCGCCAAACAAATGTAGCACACTGCATTCGATCTTACGTTAGGAGAAAGGTATGTTTTTATTTTGGCATCAACCATGGTGAGCATTAGCTTATGACTCACTATATTGCTATCACAATCAGATGGCTGGAGGGCTGATATCTCAACTTTGACTCTTTCATTTTCTTCCTTCACCACTGATTCAGTTTCTTTAACAAAGGTGAACTGTACTGGACGACAATACGCTGCTGAGCAAGGTTTCGGGTTCTCCCAAACTGTGATGTCTTCACTCATCATCTTCAGTGGCGATAACGAAGTCATGAAGATACTTGAGTCATCTTGTGTAGAATCCATCTTCTGTTTGTATCTGCTTTGGCTGGATGCTCCGTCGAAACCGTATTTTGATATTAAAATGAGTTCTTTATTTTTTATAGTTTCCGGCAAAGATTTAATTATTCTTTTTGCTGTCAGATCTAGCAAAGCTTGCAGTGAAATTTTTGCTGATGCATCTGTGACCGTAATTGAATTTTTCGGTTCAGGTGGAAAACACACATTCTTCTCTTTTTGCACGCAGTAATACGAAGGGTATAAGTGCTTAAGGCCTTCTCGAATTGCTGATTCTCTCAAAGTTATATATTTCCATTTTGATAGTTTCAGAGATATTAGTAAACCAAGTGCTTTTTGGGATGAAAACGTATCTTTACTGGTTGGTTTTTCAATAAAATCTTGAAGATTTTTGATCGATTCTGGGTGTTTCATCATATATTCAATAACAGAAGCAATGTTGTTTTGGCCTTCATCTTTCAACTTAGAAATAGCAGCGAAAACGAGATCACTGGAATCTTTGTCAGTCAGGTCTCCTCTTCGCCTCTTTTTCTGTTTCGTTCCCAAGTCTTCAAAAGGTTTACGATTTGAGAGTTTTCTTTTCGTCATTGTTCCTATTGATGATGTAGATGGCTGCGAAAGAGAACCAGTAGTGCTTGATGATGACTCTAAAATAGTAATATTAGAATTTGATGATTGCTCAAAAGAGGACACTATATGACTTCTCTCATTCTGAGTAATCGATTTTATATTTTCTTTTAAGCAACTCGGCCAATCGACATCAGCCTGAAGCCAACTTTCATAGTCAGTTCGGAATCTCTCATATTTTCGTTGTGTCGATTCATATCGTTTCTGCGCAGCCCTAGTGAATCTCCGGCAAAATTCTTTTAAAGTCACGCAATCTTTTTTAGACACACTGTTGTTTAAATGAGATAGCACGGTTTGAAACAAAAAATTATAGTCACCGAGTTTGTCAGCGTTTTTCAAAATAACGAACAAATCCAAGTTTGTTATGATGCTTGCCATGATGTTTGTACTTTCAATTATTGAAGACTACTAAATGATGTTCTTTTAGTACCCTTTTATTTATTTCGATCGACTTTAATGTCTGTGTCCGAACATGTAATTTACTAACTACCCTCTTATTTGCTAACTAATGAAACTTCAATTGTTTAATAGATATAGGTAAAAAAAAGTCGGTAACTAGTTAAAATGTCATTAACAAACTATAATTTCCTTAATTTTATTGGAGATTTTGAGGATTATTAGATAGGAACCTTGCAGATTTTAGCTAATGCGTTTTTAAGTGAATTTTACTATAGCGCACAATTAATTTGAGTAGATATAAAGTTATATATACACCCATGTAAACCTTGATATTAGTTAAAAACCAAAAAATAAAGAAAACAAAATTGCTAATTTTTTTAAAGATTTTTAAAAAAAAAACGCACGTTTGACCTCGGCATGAAGTATGTCAAAAGATCAGAAATAATTTATATTTTAAAAATCTAAGAGGATATTAGGCGCAATTGTGCGATTATGGAGATATCATCATTTATTATGTTGACTCCATACAAAATTTTTTGAAAAAAATTCTAAGTGCGCTGTTTACGATTATAAACCTGAAAGTTCATTATATAAGACATATAGCAGTTATTCTCAATCGCATTCAAGCAAAAAAAGCGCCACTTGAAAAAATAAATTTGAATGTCTATGAAACGTGAATTTCAGCCCACTGTGCGGCGACACAAAATGAGTTATGTGCCGACTCACACTTTAGTATGAAATCGAATGCAGCAGAAATTATTGTTGTTTGTCCTTATTGTTTATAATTATGTTACACTTATTCATCGAGTTTATTTATGTATTTATATTTTTTTATTTATTTATTTGTTGTTCAGTTGCACTGCAGCAATACAAGCATTGCAGCGGCACATAAAACGTATAAAATTTGTTACAGTGTAAAGTCAGTGGTTTGTTATGAAGCTGGCCAGTAATTTAACATGAAGTTGACGCTTTTTGATTTTGTTTCCTAAAATTATTTTCTTAATTTTAAATATTATAATTATGTTATGGTTGAAAAAACCGACTTCAATCACATCGACAAGTAAGACAACGTAAGTAGACGAAAAAAATTATTAAACGCACTAATAGTCGTCACTACGATTTTCGAAGATTGCTTTCGATTCCTCTGGGATGCTGTCATCAGATGCTGGTTTCCTTATCATGAACCTTGGGATTATCTCCTTTCCAACAAAAAAAATAATCATCAAAATCGGTCAAAATTTCTCAAAACAGGACAATATCTGCTGGGTCAGCAAGTATTTAATATTTTAATTTTTGTTTAGTCAAAAGTGCACTGTGTAGAGTTAAGTGTGATTGGGAAGTTTTAATCGCATTAATAATAAGTTTAATAAGTACACACCGTAATAACTCGATGTCCAAACAAATTAAATAAGCGTCAAGTGTGGCGAATCCTTTGTTTAGCAGTGTTGTGTTATTCAGTACTATACAACGCAACAAAATATTTTATAGTAACGTTACTATGAGACGTTAACAAAATTGTTTTGAATCAATCTAATTTATATTTATTTTTTACTTTTAGTTTTATAAGCTGTGGTGATTGTCAACCCCCCGTAGCAAGGGAGTAACTTTTTTAATGCATTGGTAAGTAAAGCTCTATAAAAGTAATAAAAAAGTATATCTGTACATATGTACGTACGTAAGAAGATTTTCCTTACTAACTTCTACTAAGTTCTTTGTTGCTAGCTAACTTCAGGGTGTCGATTTTTTGTGACGGCGTGCGCGCGCATCGTAAAAATTTCCTCTCATTATTTTTCCCTAACGTGCTAAAAGTAGTATAACTTCAAATGATTTTAAACATTCGGCGTAATATCAAATAGTATCAATAGTACTACAAAGTAAAAAAATAACACTTGTTTTTTAACCGACTTCCAAAAAAGGAGGAGGTTCTCAATTCGACTGTATTTTTTTTTTTTTTTTTTTTTTTTTTTTATGTATGTTACATCAGAACTTTTGACCGGGTACACCGATTTCGACAAATTTTGTTTTAATCGAAAGATGGTGTGTGCCAATTGGTCCCATTTAAATTTATTTGAGATCTAACAACTACTTTTTGAGTTATATCTAATAATGCGTTTTTACTTGACGCTTTTTTCGTCGACCTACGTTGTATTATACCGCATAACTTTCTACTGGATGTACCGATTTTGATAATTCTTTTTTTGTTGGAAAGGAGATATCCCAAGCTTAGTACCATGATAAGGAAACCAGGATCTGATGATGGGATCCTAGAGAAATCGAGGGAAACTCTCGAAAATCCGTAATAACTTTTTACTGGGTGTACCGATTTTGATAATTTTTAATTTAATCGAAAGCTGATGTTTATCATGTGGTTACATATAAATTTTATCGAGATCTGATGACTACTTTTTGAGTAATCTTTGATAACGCGTAGTTGCTTGACTATGTTTTCGTCGATCTACGTTGTATTACTTGTCGATGTAATTGAAGTCGGTTTTTTTTTCGTTTGCGAGCAAACACAATTATTTTAAAAACAAAAAATATACGGACAGATCTTCATCCCGTTTAGACGTCTGCTATAAAGCTGAACTGCACTTATGGTCAGCATAAAAGAAACAATCGTTGACGTCCGCATTGTCACATTCATATTAACATAATCTTTTTAATTTTTTCTTACTTTTGTTTAGTTAAATTACGTTCTATTGTTGTATTATAATGAATGTCTTGTAAGATGGACTTTCTTTATACCGCAGTATTGTTTATATAATTGGTGTAACGTTTGGTTCGTCGTGTGTTCTCCACTCTACGTGACCTTGGCGGAATCAATCGTGCCTCACTGGCACAACTGAAAGTCATTAACCAATTAATCAATATGTAGTATTTTTTTTTGTGTTACCCACAATTCAATTCAATTCAATCAATCAATAACTTGAAGTAAATAATAATAATACTTTATTTCATTACTAAATTTTAAGTCCATATTGGGTTAGTACAACAAAATAACATTTAAAATAAAACAAAACAAAATTAAATTAAAAAATCAATAAGTAAAAATAAAAATAAATGAAGTAAAAGTAAAATAAAAAATTAAAAACAAAAAATTCAAAAATTCAAAAATAGTGTTAGTAGACAAAAAAAGCATAGATCATCAAAATTTCGTAAAACCAGACTATGATAAAGAAAGATTTTTATAAAAAGTTTTACTGAACTTTTGTAGGTTGAGTTAGTTTAAAGCCAGTTTTTAATGCGTAATAGCTAATGCAAAATTAACATCTAACTAATGCAAACTAAGCTGTATGTAAGTATATGTATCTATAGCATACTACGTTGTTGTGATTTGTTGAATCAATTTATTAAATTTTGTCGTTCCAAATATTGTTACTCACATGTTTTGTTATAGAACGAACGAAGAACGAAGTTCCTTACGACAGGCTTGTTTTAAAATAGTACGGAAACGGGCTGATTATCCTAAGAAAAGGTTATTGTAATAACTCCTACAATAACCTGTGCTTGGCTTGCTATGATATGCTTTTATTTTACGTTACAAATTTACTCAGTAATTTTCTCAGTGTGAGAGTCGCAGTGTATGAGTGGTGTCGGGATGTTGGAGTGTCGCAGTGTCGGAGTGTCTGAGTTTCGTAGTGTCTGGTGTCGGAGTGTGTGTCTTGTAACAAATTTTTTTGTTTGCCTTTTTAATGAAAAAAGCTGAATCCCCTTATTGTGACACATGCGGCCTGCTAGATGATGTACACCACATACTAAGTGAATGTTATAAATACGAAACGGAGAGAGAATCATTGATAAAACGATTTAGTATAAATAAATTTGATATGGGTACTTTTTTTTCTGTGTTAACAGAACCTTTGTCTGATGCAGCAAATTTGTTAGTTAATATGATCTTAGAACATCAATGATTCTTTTTCCATTTCTTAGACATAGTGAGAATTAGGGTATGATGGGGCTGGCATGTCTGTGTAGACAAAAGTCCCTAAAAAAAATAAATAATTAAAAAAGAAAAAAAAAACAAATTTTTTTAATGCCAAATAAAGATATTTTATATATTATATGTCAGATGCAGTCATACAAAGCGCATGCTAAGGTCATTCAAGTATTACGTAAGAATGACCCCTAGTGTTTAAACTGACTACAAAAACGTAGAAATTACGTTATTGGCGAAATCATCTGTGCTGGTTTGTTCATTATTAAAATTCATTAATCCTAAAGAAGAAGAAGAAATTACGTTTATTTATTTCATAGGTATTTTATATCGACCATCGATGATGCTCACTGTATAAAAGTAATTACAGAGTTAAAACAATAGCACTCAGGAACAGAAGCTTCTGAAAAAACGATTATAAAGTTTTTGCAGTGATCCGTTTGCTTAGGAAACCGACAAATGGGGAGGCATAACGTGATCTGACGTAACTCGAAAATGTCATATATTACTAGTGTCAATATTACGTATGTACCCACATGGTCGGGTACAATTCATCTGCAACGAGTCGCTATACAATTTAAATTAGATTTTTTTTTGGGCAAAAAGACGCAACGTACCTACTGCGTGCTATAATAATACTTGTATTTTTGTTGACATTTGGATTAAAAGAAATGAACTAATTATGATGATAATTAGAAAACATATTAGCTGTTTGCTATTAATTATATTATTCATGTTATACATTACGTGATATTAAATTTTATCGTCGAATGAACTAAGTTTGGTAATACATAGCAATCAGCTCTATTAGTTTAGTTGAACTTTCTTACATTTAATTTTTTTTAATCCAAAAACTGACTATAACAGTACTATACAATATACAATATTTTTACAAAATTATTGTTTAGCCTAATGTTAGTAGTGTAAAATCCAAAAATAAAAGACCTCTTTGATTTCTCCAGTGCTAGGAGTAATTACTTTATTTTTGCAGGTAATAGTGTTATAGTTTATTAAAATTCAGCAAATTTGTCGTGAATAGCTCACCTCTCTGGGTTAACGTATACGCCATTGTTAGTAATGAAACTAAAGAATTAACATAGGCTCTCGGCAAAATTTACGAGAATAAAGACGCGGGAACGGCAGTTTGTTGTTTACAAATCAGGCACTACACGTCCCTAGCGGTTTCACCTGCTTCGACATTTATGGCTTCTGTTGTCGATAAGTTGTAGAGTGTTTATGTCTTGTATATTTATAGTTTACGGCGGTTCAAATTATTCATTTAGGGTTTTAGTGAAAAACAAATTAGAATTACCGAGTGTATATCGACAAGTACGTTGTTGCAGTTGGCAGTGACCCTGCCTTTCGATCCAAGGGTTGTGCTTTGATTTCCGTCTAGAATCTGAAGCATTATGTATGTATGTTAAGTATTTTATGTATATAAAATCACTATTTTGCTATAGAATAGTGTATCACGTACACGTTTTACTTCTTATTGCTACAGCGCGTCCGTTTATATATAGATATATATATATATATATATATAAAAAACTTTACGTTGCTAGGATTACTAAAATTAGTTCTAAGACTTCATTTTTTCGATAAGATACGAATAAATAAATAAATAATTCATTTCTCAAAGGAACAAACAAGAACACAAATAAAATGAAAAAACGGATTTTTATAACATTAGTATAGTGCAAGACAAATGAGTGCTAATTAGATTAGCTATAAAAATATGTATTGCAACAAAACTTTATATATATATTACATAAATAAGATGGTATAAATTTGTATATACACATATTCTTTTTATTCGACTAGGTCGGCAAACCAGCGAACGGCCCACCTGATGGTAAGCGATTATCGTAACCTATAGACGCCTGCAACACCAGAAGCATAGCAAGCGTATTGCCGACTCTGGCCCTGACTCAGGAGCTCTGGTCACCTTATTTACCGGTGGAACACAACAGTGCTTGTGAACAGTATCATTTGGCAGTGATCTTGTGTAAGGTTTAGGTACTTCTCCAAACGGTCCGCTATACAGGCTTTGAGCAGAATATTTCCTGCTCTCGTCTATCCATTGAATGAACGATTAAGTAGTATAGATAATTTAGCTTATTAAGCCATAAGACTTGTTTTATTACAACGTTTTAAAGTTTACTTGAAAGTCAAAGGTTTGTTAAGAGTTTTAAATGATGAATAAATGACGCCTTACAAACATTGGTGCGGAGTTTCAATTTTAATTAAGTTTTTTGTAATAAAACTTTATATAATTTAAAAAAAATACACAAACTCTTCCCTTTATTCATACTCTGCTACTGTAAAAACAATGGAAAATTTTGCCAACTACTTACGTTATAAATATACGATATAGATATAGTGTGCTATCATAACTAACTTCGGGTTTATACAAGTATGCATTCGATTTATCATCACAATTGTGTTTGATTGAATATAAAAAAAAACGACTTTAATTACAACGAAAATTAATACAACATAGGTAAATGAAAAACTAGTCAACACGCGCCCCACGTCTACAAAGACTCACACAAAACCTATTTATTGATTCTAACTTTTAGAAATTTAATTTTATCAACCAAGGGATATTTTACTTATATATGGTAACAACGGTTAATATTCAAAATTAGAATAGGTTTTAAAAAGTTAAATACACCTAAAAATTTAGTCGCTACTAAAAATAACGTAAAACAGTTACTTGAAAAGGAATTTGGTGAACTTTTTAATCCTAGTGGTTAAAAATTTCGAACTACTTTTAAAAACTTGTCGCGTAGGAAAAAACTACCGTAAACTTCAGCGCAGGTAATAGTTTTCTTTATTTAAAAAAGCTAGCAAAGGAACAGTCGAATTGAATAAAATATAATAAACTCATTAAAATGACTCATTAAACCGATGGAGAAGAGAAAAAGTGTGATAAGGATACAAATACAAAAATATCCTTTATTACAACATTTGAACATAACTGAACTTTATCAAACTCGAACAAGCAGCATTTAAACTGTTTTTATTTTTGGGAGCTAGAGCTGTGTTATTGATGTTATTTATAATTTCTTCATTAGACCTAGAAATTAAAATAATCCATATGTAATAAATATAAATTACACTCTTACATATAAACAAAATGTCTTTTTTTATTTTATTAAAATACACACGCGGTTATGCAATTAAATACCTTTTTATAGGTCACAAACAATTGACATAGCTGTAAAAGTAGCTACTTTTTTGTGATGAATATAAATAGTAAATACATATATTACTCACAATCTCAACTCGGGAATCAATCGCATTGCGCACGTGGGCCACTCGATGTATATACAATAAGCGAAATAGTAATTATCAAACATCACCTAATCTGAGCTAAAAACGTATGATACGTGTGGCTACTATACGTGGGCTGGTGTTACATATTAGGTACATAGTGCATACCTTTACAGAGCAGCATGACAATGAATAGAAAAATGCGCACGTGTACCGACGCCATGCTTCACTTCCTCCACCGACGTAAGCTTGTTTCTTCCCAAGGGTAGATCATTTTACGACTTCTGAAACAGAAGAATAAAAAATGAAAAAAAAAATATACTACTAGATCGTTCAATAAGTCCCGAGACTAACCTGGAAACGGCGCATATATTAAAAACTCTTTTGATTTTTAAAAAGTACTGGCTATCAATACAAGAATATGTGTCAAATTTTTAAAAATGGAACAATAAAATTATTGATTTTCAAACATTTAAGTGACGCTACGGTTGTAATTTCGATACAATGGAAAAAAAAACGAGTTTCGCGTGTTGATAAAACATTGTTTTTTAATGGGAAAAAATACCGTTGAAGCACAGCAATGGCTTATAAAATGTTATGCAGGATCAGCTCCCTCTAAAGCAACCATTTGTCGGTGGTATGCCGACTTCAAACGCGGTCGCATGGACACCAATGATGGGGAACGCTCAGGTCGTCCAAATGAAGCAGTGACTCAACAAAATATTAACCAAGTCCTCAAAATCGTATTGGAAGATCGGAAGGTAAAAGTGCGAGAGATAGCCGAGATAGTGAAGATTTTAGCTGGTAGTGTTTTCACTATTTTACATAAAAATTTGGCCATGAAAAAGCTTTTTTCTATATTTTGGGATGCGCATGGAATACTTTTCATCGACTACCTTGAAAAGGGGCAAAATATAAATAGTGACTATTTCATATGCTTATTGGAGCGATTGAAGTACGAAATTGCGGATAAACGGCCTCACATGAACAAAAAGAAAGTGGTGTTTCACCAGGACAACGTGCCTTGTCACAAGTCCGTGAGAACGATGGCCAAAATTAACAAATTGGGCTTCGAATTGCTTCCTCATCCCCCTTATTCATCAGACTTGGCCCCCAGCGATTACTGGCTGTTTGCAGACCTCAAAAAAATGCTTCAGGGTAAGAAATTTGACTCAAAAAGTGAAGTTATCGCAGCAACGGAGGCTTATTTTGAAGCCAAAGACAAATCGTTCTACACGCATGGGATAGAAAAGTTTGAAAAGCGTTGGAGGGACTGTATCGCTCTTGGAGGAGATTATGTTGATGAATAAAAATTAATTTTATAAAAAAGACCTTTTTTTAGTACTTAGTCTCGGGACTTATTGAACCACGTGTTACTATTCGCGTTGGTGCAGTAGTCACAGCGCTGGCTGTTGCGTTGGCGGTTGCGGGTTCGATTCACGCTCACGACAGACATTTCTATTCGCTGTATAAATGTTTGTCGTGTTGTGATCGTTTGTGCTTATGTATTTATTTATTATTATTTATTAATTCAAGCGTCAGGTTTAGGGTACCAGTAGTGGTTTAAAAATACTAATCTAGTAACAACGTATACGCTTGTCTACCGTTGTCTTACCGTTATCTTTTTAAGCTTTTCATATAATATCATCATTGAAATTCTCTCTTCTATCTCATTTCTTGATAATGTTAAATACAGTATAATATATAATAATATTGAGAAAATATTAAAACATATCTATTACTTTTTATCGATTTCAAAAAAAGGGGAGGTTCTTAATTCAACTGTATTTTATATGTGTCTGTTATGTTGCCGCTTTTACGATTTGAGGGAGATTTGACGAGTATTTTTTGACTTACACTTAATAATATGGATTTAATTGTTTTTTTTTCGAATACCTTTATTGCGTTACTTGTCGATGTAAATTGAAGTTGTTTTCTTTTGTTAGCGAGCAAACACAATTATTTAAGTGTATAGATTGCAAACAAATCTTTTACCTCATAATATAAGTATAGAAAATTTAAATTTAATATTGACATTATTGTGGAATGCGCCATCTTTCCGCTAAGCGCCTCAATAACCTAGTTATTGAAAATGTTGTCTATTTGTGTGTTTAATGTATGGGAAAGGAATTTGACAGGAATTTCATTGTTACATTGTTATTCTGTAGAGATGACATATATTAAGTTAGTTATTATACATCTTACTGTGTAGCTACGGCAGTCTAGAATTTAGCCATCCCCTTAATAACAATAACAAAGTTCTACTACTACCTTGGAACTATTGAAGCTGAGCGATGGCGGGATAACAGTCCTACAGCTGACTGTTTAAATATTTAGACCGAAGATGGGCAATAGTGCCTTCAGTGCGATAAAGGCAGCCCTGCGATAACCAAACCGCTTGCCCAGCGTGGTGAAAATGGGCATAACTCTCATGAGTTTGCGGCAAAAGTTTCGGACCCCAGTTTCCGGTAGTCCTAATAATAATTCTCTGCAGAGATATATCAAGGTACTGAGATGTATGTATGACGCGGCAATGATGACCGTCCATATCTAGGACCAGCGAATGAGACCCATTTTTCTTCGTCACTGGATAAGACAGGGCGATGTAATGCCACCGAAACTGTTTACCATTGCTCTGGAGGATGTCTTTTGGCAAACGGCAGATACCTACATCTTGCACCTTCGTTTAGCGGACGATATCGTCATCTTTGCGGAGACGTTGGATGAGCTAGACCAAATGCTGGCCGGCCTAAATCAGTCCTCCCGATGAGTTGGTGTCGGTATGAACTTGGACAAAACCAAAGTTATGTTTAACAACCAAGTTATATCGAGACCGGTATCGGTTGATGATAACCTTGTCAACGTTGTACAGGATTATGTTTACCTAGGCCATACCATCCACTAGGCCGCAACAACTTTGAGAAGAAGGCCGATAATAGGATTCGGTTGGGCTGGGCGGCATTTGGCAGGCTTCGTCAAGTCTTCACTTCGAAGATTCCGCAATGCTTGAAGACAAAAGTCTGCGAGCAATGCGTCCTGCCTATGTTAACACATAAAGCCGAGACGTGTAAACTGATGAAGTGACTGATCCACAAGTTTAATTTTGTTCCGCAATGCTTGAAAACAAAAGTCTTCGAGCAATACATCCTGTCTGTGCTAACATACGGAGCTAAGACGTGAACACTAAGGGACTGGTCCACAAGTTTAAAGTCGCTCAACGTGCAATGGAACGGGCTATGCTTGAGGTTTCTCTCAAAGATAGGATTAGAAATGAGACTATCCGCGAGAGAACGAAAGTAAGCAACATAGTCCACAGAATTAGCAAGTTGAAGTGGCAGTGGGCTGGTCACCTGTGTCGCAGGACCGATAGCCATTGGAACAGACGTGTGGAGGAAAGAGAAAACTTGGGGAGGCCTATGTCCAGCAGTGGACTGCAACAGACTGAACTGACTGATTACATTGACACATGTTAATTGAACTCAATATCTTAAAGGTTTGTTAAAATTATGAAATACCTCAATGTTTGTCTATGTTTTGACTG
This sequence comes from Melitaea cinxia, assembly GCF_905220565.1. Taxonomy (NCBI): domain Eukaryota; kingdom Metazoa; phylum Arthropoda; class Insecta; order Lepidoptera; family Nymphalidae; genus Melitaea; species Melitaea cinxia. The sequence continues at coordinate 12,740,323 of NC_059401.1, forward strand.
CGTTTAAAGTTGATTGGAAATCAGGTATTATATTTGATTAATTTTTTTTTGTGAGAAAAGCTAAATAGACCTCTGTAAACTGATTAAGTAAAAAAAAATCCAAACTGAGTGAAGTGAAAATTTGATTTTAAATATTCATAGTTTCTTAAACCAGCGCATTTAAGTTGAAAAGCAAACAAACTCTTTAGATTTATTAGAACAGATTTAGTAAACGTTAAATGTACTTACTCGGTTAACTAAACTCTAATTGATAGACTCACTTAAGCTCGGTTTCTTTACCTAAAGAAGAATTTGTTTTGCTAATGAACTATTTATAAAAAGTAAACAAAACCAGTCGTTTTTAATATAGAACAGTACTTTAATGGCTGACTAAGTTACCGACGGTCTGAATGATTGTCTGTCAATCGAATGACCGATAACTATCTTTTGTTTATTTCTTAAACCATGTCAATTATGTAAACAGTGACCTAGTATGTTTTTGCTACTCGTTGATCTATTTATCGAAAAAACTATAGGCTATAAAACATTACTCTATGATAATAGAAACGAAACAGAAGCCATTAATGTTTAATTTATGTATAAAGCAAGCAAATGTATTCCAAAAAGAGATATCTGACTTCTATTATATTCTCAGGAAAAGAGACCAAACGTAGAACAATGAAATCTGAAGAAAGAACAAAGCCCAAAAATGGTTAGGCGTGTTATGAGACTTAAATAACGTTTTAACACGTGGCCAGCTCATGATAATGCTTATTGAGTCATGTTCAAGGGAAGGTCTAATTCAGTATTGCTTTATAAGTAACTAGCTATGACCCGTGTTTTACAAGCGGTAATTTGAAAAAAGCGCCTTCCCGGTAAATAGGCTATCTAACACAAAAATAATTTTTTTATTCGATTGATCTACTATCATATGGAGAAATCAGAAGGAGTTGAAATCAGAGTTTGAGGGTCTCTTCCACTCTAGCTATTAAAACTATAATTTTAAAGTGTACATAGATTGAGAATACAAATATTTGACAGATGAAATACAGTTTCTAGTTAAATAAATACACCAGAAACTGATTTTTTTATATCTTGTATATCATATACCTGTCGGGAACTTTATCAGCGACCATAGAAATAAGCCCCAAGAGAAAGATCATTACCATGTGTTTATAATAATAATAATCTGACCCGGCTGTTGAACGAAAGTTTATCTACATTCTGGGGGACGGTGGTAAGATCAAAAGCAAACACTTCGATCAGAAACAAATATATGTACAAATAAAATATCCGTTTTGAGCGGGATTAGTCGTAAATGGAAGTTTTGTCTACTACACTAAAGAGAGATACATTAATGCTATACTAGTCTCGTGTAAGACGCTAGACGCGTGTAAGATATTTTTCACCATATTTAATAAACATATTTTATATTAAAAAAAAACCTAAAATGAGCCGACCCGATAGATATTGTCTTATTTTTTTAAATATAACTAGGTCGGCAAACAAGCTTGCGGCTCATTTAGTAAGCGATTAGCATACCCTATAGATTTATGCAACACCAGAAGCATTGGCGGTACCGACACTTTCCCCAATTCCCCCCAGGAGGTCACCCTACTCACCAACAGAAACATTGCTTAAAACAGTATTCTTTAGCAGCGATCTTCTGTAAGGTTGAGGTCCTACCTCAATCGGGCTTCACCATATTTTCAGCAGGAAATTTCCTGCTGTGCCCTACTTCAGTTTGTCTATCTTGCGAGCTGTCAAAATCTTGGTGTTTGAATAATCGTTTTTTGAAATCTTCTTAACTTTTATGCCTTAAAGAAATTAAATACCTGAAATCGGTAAAGTCGTTCGCAAGGCATAGTGTGATCAAGGGAAACATAGATTTATCTTATTTATGTAAATAAATATGGTACCTTTAATATTTTATATTCGACGTATTACTTATTCAAAACGCTTCATGCTTATTACGTTCGGGTGGTCTAATAGAAAAGTGCGTCGAGTCAAGGCGAACGTGTTTAAAAATAAATAATATTTTAGTACAGAAACAGCACCCGGTTTGCGGTTTTCTATTCCAAACATTGCTTCCGTGCATCGGAATTCGACGACAAGAAATATATAACTGCACCGTTAGATAGAAAATTAAAACTGAGATATGTAGATACGTGTTTTTAAATGATATTTATAAATTAAATATTATGTAAAGTAAGGTTGCAGGTACTAAGAATACTTAATTAGTTGCTTACTACCTATATTTATATTGAGTATCTATATATATAAATGAATGTTTGTCTGTATGTCCTTTATAGAATCGTAAACTATGCATTTGATCATGTCATGATCTTCAGCAAAGTGTTGTGCATGAGCCCACAAGGGTTTCTGAGTTGGTACGACTAAAAAAAAGCGCAACAACGGGCGCAGGGTAATGCTAGTCTATACAAGTAAATAAAATTGGAGTGTCTGTTTGTTAAGAAATATAATCACTTTAAATAACATTTTCAAAATTTTTTGTCTGTGTGTCTGTTTTAATTTCACATTTGTTTGAATTCCACGCGGACGAAGTCGCGGGCACAGCTAGTATTCAATGAAAATAAATAATAAAACAAAAATGTTTATTAGTCGGATGACAAAAGATCCATAATTGTTAGTAAAAATAGTAAAATTTCAAAATTTATTAACATTAAATATAATATATAAGTACAATTTTTTCGATAACTTGCTGAAATCTCGTTGGTAGTGACAGGGTTCCGTTGCTGTAGAAATTTTGAGACTTCTCATTAAAATACCGCGAAATATGGTGGACGTATTAAGACTTTCCAGTTAAACTCTCTTTGGTCACTTATTCTAAATTTCTTGCTTAAGTCTCATCAGTTTTTGACAGTAGATATCCGAATTGATGCTTTTACCGGGTAGTTTAAGCTCATAATTAATGCCGCCTTTCCAATCCCATCATACAATAAACTTCACCTTATTGTCAACCCAGGTTTGCCGATAGTCTGTGCAGTTTGACCGATCTTTGACTACGACATCTTACGCGCATTCTTATCGTAGGTGATCCACTTTTCATCAATCTCTTCAAAAATGGTTAGATATCATTACGTCTTAAGAGATAATTGCAAATGAGTACACAGGCTAGTTCTTTCAGTGGCTTCATGTGGCTCCCATATATCGAGCTGTTTTGTATAGTCAGCCTTTTTCAAATGGGTCAAAACTGTTTTATGGTCAATTTTCTGTTCTTCAGCTACATTATAACTACTCAAATGTGGACCCGGCTCCACTTTTTCAAAAATGTCGACGCGTTTATCCTTAACTGGGCGACCAGAGCGAAATGCATCTTTAACAACAAAGTTTTCTGACTGAAAACGCTTAAAGCAATTAAGTGTCACTCTTACTGACACTGAATTAGTTCCATAAACGTCACATATTTTTTTCGAGGCTTGAGTTGTTTTTTTTCCTTTTTTAAGTAAAATTTTAACATGTACCGAATTCCTTCGTTGCCCATTTTGGCGGAATGGAAAGTGGCAGGAGACTGTTTTTTATTTACTTTCAACTGCATTTTTAAAGTGTCAACTTTTCATGGTCTATTAATTGATATTATCGTTAAGTAATTAAAATAATTATGTTTTTCTTATTTGTATACTAGTCGTGTTTTATAGTCTAAATATCAGGTAGGTACACACTAATATTAAGATAGATTTCATTAAATGAGTTAAGCACTTTAAGATATTCGCATTCTCGCAGTTGTATTTTATTTGTATTGTGTGTTTAAAAAATCCAAATAGTCAAAAATGTCAAAAATTATACACACGAGTATGATTACTGACGAGCTTTCTGTACATTGCCCCAGCAATATTTATAATTATGAATAATAGAAACAATATTCATACATTCTCTAGACGAGCTTAACATTATATAAAATGCCTAGATATTATATAGAATGGAGAATTAAACACTTTGCTTTGTATACCAATAGGTATCTACACAAATCTATATTAATAAAAATGAATTACTAAATGTGTTGCTAAGCGCTGTATATGATAAAACCGGAGTAAATTGTAACCGATTTTTTAAAAGTTTTCGACTTTGTAGGAGGTTTAGGAAAATTTCCGAAACGAAGTAATATTTCGACTTTCGCAGGACAGGACAACGTTGATCGGGTCAGTTAAAGCTTATATGTATAAAAATTTCGTGTCACGATGTATGTTAGCGATAAACTCCGAAACTACTGAATAAATTTTTATCAAATTTTGTAAGCATCTGTAATTTGGTCCAACTTGGGAGATAGGGTAGTTTTTATCTCAATTATTATTCTCAATATTTGTTATTGTAAATTAAATTTTTATTATTTATCGGTTAGTTCTATAAAATCCTAAAAGATGGCGGTTTGGCATCTAAGTTGCACTGATATCCGTTAGATGGCGCCGTAATTCTAATTCTAGAATATAGATGGCGTGTTTGAATATAGAATTTACATATATTTTCAAACCACATGAATGAATCTATTTTAAATTTTTTTAGAAATATTCATTTGATTGTATCAAAAGAATTAGTAAAAAATTGATTCAATCTATTATATTTACTGAGCCACAGCAACGCGTGGCTTTATCAGCAAGTAATTATATAAAATAGCTAGCTGACCGGTATCCACTTCGTTAGTAGTCAAATTTTTATTTGTAATGTAATTACACGAATGTATTATTTTCTCGATTTGTATGAAAATACATTTAAATTTCACCACATATTTTTTTCAAACTATTGTTGATCATGCCTACACATTCTCAATGAAAACATAATAGTACAGATATAAACTTTAGTTTATGTTACTTTACGATAACATTTCGAATTTCAAAAGTCAGTTGCGTAGGTTTCGAGTTCATCGACTATTTACTATAGTTTCCGCCCAACAGCGTCGTAGCTTACGTTAATGTTCGTTTTCCCGTATCTTTTAAATTATGGGGCAAATTTTATCTTCATACAATGGTGTTGATGATGAAGTTACTTTCAAAGGATTAACATGATTTACATGAATAGATGAAAGATTATATTCATAAATCACTTTTCAAATTTATTAAATTTTTTGTCATAAAATGTCATATAGTAGCTTACCTACCTACCAAAGATATAAGAGAGTATGTGGTGTCGTGACCTTTTTTAGATCTGCTAAGGGCTAATATCCTAATAAAACATTGTGTTAACCAGTTAACGTATCACATCACTTACCACTCGGTCAACTAAAGCGGATAAAGCAGCGGTGCAGTAATTTTTTTTCTTCCGACTTGGTTTACAATTGATTTTATTTTATTTTAACTGAACACTTATTATTGTGAAAATGAAATAATGTCTATTTCACTCATATAGTTTTGGTGGCTGCTAGTGAAAGAATCCTAACAAGCTGTTCAGTATATCCAGCTACTAGCCAATACAAGACTAATTAAAAAAAAAAACAAAACAAAATATAGATTTTTTGACAACCTACTCTACTATACTATTTTTAGGTAGGTGAAAGCGCTGAATAATGAATGTATTGTCATAAGAAATACATAATTGGTTCCAATCAACCCCTGTCGGAGCATTTGCTCATTACAAGGTACGTTGCGCTTTCATTAATTGCGAACGATTTGCTTTCGTCATTGAGGAGCTCGGTTCTTGGATAGTTTCCATCGGATTTCGATTAAATTTATATGGCATCATTTTGAATGCAAAACTTATTGAATGAAAAAATAAGCATTAAATTTTTTTTCAGTCAAATATATATTGAAATGATGTTTATATTTATTTATTTACTAGCTGTGGCACGCAGTTTTATCTACATAAATTTTTATATTATTTACCTAACCTATAGTCCTCCTTGGGTAAATGAACGATTCAACACAAAAATATTTTTTTCTTTTCGAAGCACCAGTTTCTAAGATCTTCAGCCTTATAATACTAGTATAGAAGCATTGTATTGAAATTCCTTAGAAATTCACCAGTATATTTTTTGGGGACATTACAAAATTTAAAATGTTAATTGTATTCTCATTTTTACTACAGAAGTTTTACTGTAATACAATTAGTATGATCAAGTAGTAGAATATTTCGCAACCACCATTATGACATTATTCGGATATTAAAAAAAAAAAACAATTGCATCATACGCTAACTATAATATTAATAAGGTAAGTTTTTTGCTATAAAACAAAGCGATACCCATCATAGAGACCAAGCAGAAACGGAAAGCCGTAGACAAAGTAGCAGAAGACATCTTGTATTACTTAATTTTAGAAAATGAGCAGATTCAAGTTTATAAAACCACGGCACGCTGGATTGAGAAATGAAAAATAACCGAGGTGTAGACAGGGGACATTTATATTAATAAATAATAAGTCGTTTCACACGGTGGTACATAAATCCATCGCGCTGTCACAATAGTAATATATTAAGACAAATGTTATTACAAGTAACGTTATTTTTAGTCGCTCTCTTGAATTACGAATTTACAGCAACTTAGCTGCATTGTACTACTAGTTCCTTTTTTCATTTGAACTCTTCCATAATAATATTATATAGCCGGTTATTTTGTTTTGTTTATTAGTTATAGGGCGTAAGGAACTACCGTTCCAATTCGAAAATAAGTCCGTTCTATTCTAAATGGTTTGTTTTTCAGGAAGACGATTAATCATTTCTGTTTAAATTAATATCAATAATATTATTTGTGCGATGATAATGATTACATTTAAAATATTTGATTGTTGTTATTTTCAAAAAGTAAATTAGTTAAATGTTGTTGTGATTGTGTCAATTGTATAATATCTGTATAAATTGTAAAAACGTAACATTCGTTTTTAGGGCTCCGTACCTCAAAAGGAAAAAACGGAACCCTTATAGGATCACTTTGTTGTCCGTTTGTCTGTCAAGACCCCTTTTCTCAGGAACACGTGGAAGTATTGAGCTGAAATTCATACCAAATACTCAAGTCTACTGTCCTTTAGAGCTGTGAAAAAATCAAACTTCTAAATCAACGCAATCAAAAGATACAGCCGTTTATATTGCAAATTTTCGACACTCGCAAGGGAATCCGCTGTGTGGTTATGGCAGTAAAGAATATAGTCACTCCCTCTCTTCCCGTGGGTGTCGTAAGAGGCGACTAAGGGATAACATAGTTCCACTACCACCTTGGAAGCTAAAAAGCCGACCGATGGCGGGATAACCATCCAACTGCTGGCTTTGAAATACACAGATCAAAGATGGGGAGCAGCGTCTTCAGTGCGACAAAGTTAGCCCGGCGATCACCAAGCCGTCTGCACAGCGTGGTGACTATGGGCAAAACACATGACTTCATGTCATTTTTGGCGCGAGCTTGTGGAAGCCCGTGTCCAGCAGTGGACTGCGATAGGCTGAACCGATGATGATGATGATGAAGGGAATGAAAACCTACAGGGTACTTTCCGTGAGCTCGGAAATTTGAAATTTGGTACGAAGCAATGTCTTTTAGCATAGCTAAAAGAAAAATCGCGAAAAGCATAAATTTTTAGTAACATCACGTAATAAAAATATTTTTAATAATTTTGTTTGTCAGAAACCCCCGGTGCGCGAGTCCGACTCGCACTTGGCCGGTCTTTTTTAAATATTCAGTACTGAAATATCATTACGATAAAACTAGATCTTTACAATATACGCAAACTTCTTTTCTACACAAAATAACTTTGATGACATTTCTTCCCATGTTATTTTTTTACAAAATTTACGTCATCTAAATGGTAATTTAAATTAAGCGAGTAGAAGCGTGGAAGTGGCTGGTGAAGTAATTATTTGTAGTTGGGGTGCGAGTGTAATGGGGCGTGACATATGGTCGCGGCTGCTAGAATTAACAGCTAGTCGGTACGGTCAATATGGTACGCTTGTCATACGACACCAACTACTCTTATATTAGGCGAAGACCACCATGAATAATCCTTTGTTCTTTTAATTCATCCCGTAATTTGGAATGACTTAATAGAACTGTCGCTTATTGAATTAATCGATTCGACATTTGCATTCAGTATTATGGATATTATAATTAATTCCTTTAACGTATACACTTCTGTATAACAACGATGTAACTGTGTAATTTTAGTTGCTGTTTATTATGTATAATGCTTAGTTGTAATAAAAAGGTGGACTTGTTCAATTTTGTTCATTGAAGGAGTTCCAATTATATAAGTTAAAAATATATATTTTTGGATTACACCAATCGACAGTGAAACAGAAATGATTTTTTTTTTACAATTTATTTGTTTTTTTTTTTTGTGAATTTTGGCAGCGTAGCGTATCAGGTCAAAACTACTAAAATTAAAACTAGATACAATTTATGTTCTATACTACAAGGACGCTAGGTGCGTTTTGTCTCGGAATTCAGCCTTGCCCTGAAGAAGGGATGAAATTCTAAATCTAATTCTGTTATTTTTGTTAAAATAGGGATATGTTGAATATTATATCGTGAATATTTCAAACTTCGTATTCCCAGTTGTAGTTCAAATAAACTAGAATTTAAGAACGTATTGAAAACTTTAGGTTCGAAGCTTCTTTGAAGATAACTGATGTATTTTGTCTTATATGCCAATAGTGAGCTAACAGTAAACGAAGTCACCGGTATAGCTTGTTTTGATATAATTTAGTATTATTATAATTAATTTCTATCAAAAAATAATAATAAAAAAAGCCACAGAAAAGTGGTTTTATCTGTTATACGTCACGTGTATTAAACATACGTTTAAATGGAATTCTCATTTCATTACAGAAAGTTAAATGTATAACAGACGCAGATCCTGTGTTGTATCTGTCGCGTATAATTTTATGAGACAAACGAGTTTATATATAACCGCAAATTTTAATAAGAAAACTGATTTTTTCTTTATATTTTAGTAGGTATTACTTTTATTTCTGCCTCGGGCTTCGTATCAACTTTATTTGATCTAAGAAAAGATTTTGACTGAGAAAAAATTATAACGACGAACACTGAAACGCATATTTTTCCAATCAACTATGATTTTAAACATATAATAATTGTGTTTGTTGGTAAACGAAAAAAATTAAACGACTTCAATTACATCGACAAGTAATACAATGTAGGTAGACGAAAAATTAGTCAAGTAAATATGCATTATCAAAGATTGCTCCAAAAGTTGTAATCAGATCTCGATAAAATTTAAATATGACCACATGATAAACATCGGTTAAATTAAAAATCATGAAAATCGGTACACCCAGTAAAAAGCTATGCGGGTTTTTGAGGGATTCTCTCGATTTCTCTGGGATCCCATCATCAGATCCTGGTTTCTTTATCATGGTACCACATTTAGGATATCTCCTTTCCAACAAAAAAAGAAATATCAAAATCGGTTCATAAACGACGAAGATATACCCGAACATACATAATATATATGTTGTTGTACACGGGCTATTTTCCGCAACTCGACGTCTTGGTGCGCCTTTTTTGCGTGATCGGCTGGTGGGCACTATTCGTGCCAGCCAAGCTCCTTGAGGAAGCCTAGCAGACCCAAAAAATATATATATATATATATCGATCGGTCGAATTGAGTACGCTTCATTCAGCCTGTAATATCCCACTACTGGGTATATGCCTCTATCCCCATGTAGGAGAAGGATCAGAGCTTAATCCACCACGTTGCTCTAATGCGGGTTGGCTGATATATATTTTGCGGTTGTTTGCGGAATTGAGTAACATCCTCCTTTTTTGAAGCCGGTTAAAAATGAAGTTTAAGCATCTTTGCTCACCCGTGCCAAAAAATCGTCACTTAAAATGACTAACAACAAACATACATGTAAATCAGTCGCAAAGATAAAAATTTAATGAAGTAAGTAATCAATAGTTATACGTCTATGAAATTATTATTCGATTTAAATGCACTCAAAATTTTAAATTGTTTAAAATAGCCTCACTAGGTATGGAGTGTCCAGATCGGCTATTTTCTATTCGTCTACGTTTGCATACCTGATTTCGTCTTAAAATAAATAAAATCATATTAATCAATATTTTATATGGTAATTTTTAAAAATATGTCCGCAGCGGCTGCAATACAATGGCCAATTCATTTTTGGGCACAATATTTATACTGTAATAGCGACTTATTCATGAATCCCGCGCATTTATGAAAAAAAAATTCTAAAATAACTAGGTAGTTGTATGCATGTAGAAGTAGAGTACATAATTATGTAGTTAGTATTTGTACTAGTATACTAGTTATATATTTGTAAGAAGTATCTAGTTGAAAACGTATACAGACAAACACACATACACATACACACAATCATATATCACTAGTCTGATTGTGATATATCGTAGAATGTATTCCACTGTGCCTTGCAGGAGTGACAAAAGCGCGTGTCGCGTTGCGTACTCAATGTAACAATAAACAACTTAATACTTCTTCGAATTATTGTTATAAATAAGAAGAGTAATAGTTAATAGGTAGAATGACTTAATAATATTTAAAAATCATCAATTATGATCATCATCATCATCATAATCACCATCACCACCACCACCACCACCACCACCACCATCATCATCATCATCATCATCATATCGTCACCATCATCATCAGCAGCATCATCGTCACCATCATCATCATCAGCATCATCATCACCATCATCATCAGCATCATCATCACCATCATCATCATCATCATCATTATGATACAAAAGTATTTTTAACTTAATTTGTTCAGTTTAATGTACAACAGTACAGAAATACTGTTATTGCATACAGCCCAATCTAACATCTAACCTTAAGTCGTACATAAAAGAGTGTTAGGTAGTTAATTAATAAATAAAAAAATCTATAAAAAAGCTACATTTACTTATTACAACATACATGTATATTAACTTACATATATTCACAAAAAATCTACAGATGAATGAATATAAATGACATTTAAAAACATAATTAGTATAAATGTATTATAGCAATTTATCAGCCATATGTTAAAAACAAAATCAAATAAAAAACGTATGAACGATGTGTAATTTAAAAGTAAGCGTGTACACATGCACACAAAAGAACAATAATAATTTTATTTTGTACAGAGTAGTGGTGGCAAAGGATTGCGCGCCAACATCTGACAATAAAGCGCTTTTGGAACGCTTGTTCGTTGATCGTTCGGCTGTCATTGTTGTTAGGACGGTAGCAGTTTGCTGGGCAGTTGCACCCTTATATGTACACACAATTTAATGTCATTAAGTAATTGAACATCCAAACTAAATTTAGTGTTCCTGCTTGTTCAGCCACTTTCTTAAACGAAGAGTTCGAATGAGGCATTTTAAGATTAACTATATAGTGTTTTTTGTTCTTTTGTGCGTATATATTGTACTACCCGCGCGCATTTGTCGTTACTGTACTCTTAGGAGATGTTTATTGTATTTTTACAGTCTACAATATACCTCAATAATCAGTCTTTGTAATAAGAAATATTTTTGTAATTAAATTGTTCATCACGATGTAGTCGTATTCAAACAGATATACCTATTTAATGTAATGCACGGATTGACGCCAATTTAATACAGACAGAAGTTTGTGTATTAAGCGGATGTCGTACAATGAATATCGATATACAAAATTAAATAACGTATTTTATTAAGTATTTTACCTAAGTTGTACATAGTTAAATATCTCGTAATAATAAATGCTTATAAGATAATTTAGTTCTAGCTCCCCAACTAAATTATCGGACGATGTTGGCCGTTCACTAACACAGATATGAAAGTTGGTGTAGTGCTATCAATATTTTATTCGATTTCCTTTAAATGTTTTCTATCTACCAACGTTACGCAAAATTTAATGAAAAATCATTTTAGTGACTTTCAACAATCATATGAATGCCGAAACAACATGTTTCTTGTTTGGATAACCTTTATTGTAAGTTTGAAAATATGATTGACTAAAAGGGGATAAACATGAACTCATGAAACATTTTTCACCATTCTTATACCATTAGAAATCAGATCATACATTGTACACATGATGAAAATGAAGTAACATGTCGGTACCATTCATATTAGAAGAACAACGGGTATAAATGTCAACACGTTAAGCCATAAGTAGTATCAACTTAAATATAATCTGATGGCTGAAATCCAAATTTAGCAAATGTTAGTAGTATTTAGATTGTAAGCGTGTAGCTACTAAATTGATAAGGACTAAAGGATATTAATCATAATTATTGTGTCTAATGGAGTTGAACAATGGAATGATTTAGGACCACTCCAAAAATATTCAACACTTAATAATGAATCAACGTTATATTATGTGGCTTCCATTTTAAGCTATGTACAAAATGTAATCTGAGAACAATATAGATTTATAAATAATATTTATATGTATAATGGGCATAGCTTTTTAGTCTTTCAAATAATATATATACTTCAGTCTATGTACGATGTGTTTGAAAATGAGACTCTTAAAGAAAATTAAAAAAAACTGCAAACATTTTCGTTCTTAATATACTTTCAAAAGTAACAAAAATCTTATTATTTGTATTAACCAACTTTAGAACATATCGATAGAAGATGTTCTCAAATAGGAGATTTTTTTTACTATCTGGCCGGTAAATAGAATACGCTTTAAAAATAATTTGCATAGGTATCATCTTAAGCATAAAAGTAATTATGTACAAAGTGGTCTTATCATCTTATTATTCTTATATTATTATACTTCGATATTATATACACTCTTCTATCACTAGTACGCGACAATAGTTATAACAACTTTTAGATTCAATTGCATTAATATCGACGTATTAGTTACTAAGCCAACAGCAGGTTGCGGTTGTTTTCTGAGAACGGTGCCCGGGCAAGCAAAATCCTAGACGCTCGTTTTTTGGTGAGCCTTAGAGCCCTCAAGCTAACTTTTTTACGAAAAAATATGAAATTAATGGTACTAGTAATTTTATACTATTAACTCTATTTTTATTGAAAGAAAACGAGTAGTTAATAGTAAAAATAGGTTTAGTAGTTAATAGTAAAAAGAGTTTTGTAAGAACTATTTTTTGGTAACTGGGTGAAAATTGTGAAATCGAAATACAAATTTTAAAGGTGAGCAAAGGCGTCAAAGTTCGAATTATAATTGAAGCAGTTCGTGAGTATGGATATATTAAATAGGAGAATGTTGAAAGGAAGAGCTTAATCCGCTAAAATGTTCTGTTGCGGTTTTGCGAAGTCTAACGATCGTTACCAAGTGTTAAGGATAATAATCGGAACAGGCGGCTTGCTACTAGTATCAAGAACATAAATACTAGTAAATATTTGTGCTTGTGGACTATCCTTAACATTTAGGGGGATGAAAATAGACGTTGTTCGATTCTCAGACTGAATCGATATTGTTATTAATGGAATATACTGTACCAATATTTATATGTACACCTCATAGAAAATTTTACTTAATCAGCCTGAGCTCATTTTTCTCAATTATCATTTAATGAGTGACAAAAATATTATAGTCAATTTGCGTTATGAAACTAGTGACTCGTCGCTGTCACTTTAAGTGTTTTTTTCTTCTGTTCACTATCAAATTTGCCATGTTGCCTGACCAGTTATACTGTCGTAAATTAGAACGCCGTATTCATATTGACCAATTGAAGTTATCCCTTTAGACAGAAGTTCTATTTTACTACGATTTACATAAGAACCAAAAACCTATATAATAAGTATATATATCTACTATAAATGTTATTTTACGTAGTTATTCAGTTGTGAACTTATCCAGGTAGTTTGGTGTCGCTGTTTGATGTTGGTATTAATCGTGTAATCTAACTAGGAAAGTTATTGATACAAAACACACGGGTACAGGTCATAAGAGAACTTCAATTTTTACTTTGCATTCGAACAGTTGCTTATGCATTGTATTAACATTTAGATAGAAATATAGGCTAATACAATATATAGCTTATATAATTATTTAATAAAGTCATGACCTCTTTGCGTCTTCGTCATATATAAATTGAAATATCATATAGCGTAGAGAAGCCATGTTGTCATAAAAGAAACATTCAGTCTGCAGTTGAAAGGCGATTGTATTATATTAGTCATGCTAATACCATAAAGATGAAAGATTTGTAGTTAGTTTTAACATATTTGTAAAATACAAATGAACAAAATTTAAGTTTCGATAATAAAATAAATAAAAAACTATAATAAAAATGAACAATAAAATTACGTGTTTATATTATTTAATTTTTTTTAATAGCTAGGTGATAAAATTAAATTACGAGTATTTTAAAACTCGTCTTAGAATTTAATCTTCAGGTATATATAATGTCTCTGTAATTATGCATGAAGAATACTTTGCTACAATTATATATGATTCATTTAATATTTTATCACAAATATTAAAACTAAAAGTATTAGGTATGTGCACTTTTTCTCTTAAAAAATTGAAGACAAACGCACGATGCGGGTACAATTTTTAAGTTCCTGAGCATTAATATTATCTTAAAATGAGATCTTTATTGCTTGAGCAGAGACACGGGTTACAGTTGTTTATAAACTAACGAGCTCATGTGCGCAGACGCTCGTTTGCGACAATCCGCAGCCATTGAGGACTGATTGCTTAATTGCCCCGTTTAATCAAATACCACTTAAGAAACGCACGCACGCTGTGTTTGAACGCAAGAGAGTTATCGATGAACTTTTTCATTTCGGGTCTGAAGAGCCCACCGTTTAACATACGGTTTTATGCGCCAACGCAGTTTTAGTTGCACAAGGCTTCCGCGTGAGTTTTAAGTACCTACCTTAATAGAGATAACTCAAAAAGTACTCAGATTTCTATCAAATTTAAATGAGACCACATGACAAGCACCAGCTTTTAATTTAAAAGAAAAATCATCAAAATTAGTACACCCAGTAAAATCTTGTGAGTTATAAGACTACAGTCCTATTGAGAACTTCCTTTTTTTTAAGTCGGTTAAAAAAGAAAAAAGTTAAAAAAAGTATACCTATATCAGTCGACTGTTACCTAAAACACAAGCATCGAATTGTTTACCTAAGGAACAGACAACCGTGTGTGCTTACTTTAATTATGTACATTTTCAGGCTGGTACCGTATAATAAATACAGCGAAATAATTTATCAAAAACATCAGAAGGATGTTACAGGCTCAATAAATTACTTATTATTAGGTGACTAGCATTTGTTGTGTAAATGATTTTTATGAGGAAGAATATTTGTGAAAATTTATTTTAGTAATTATGTATGTTTGTTCATCTAATAGAAATGTATTTATTTTTTGATCGATTCAGCCTGTAACATTCCAATGCTTAACAGAGATCTCTTTCTCCATATAGGAGAAGGAAGTCTTCTTATTTATTGATATCAGGTTTAAATACACCACTGCAAAATTAATTATAGATCGTAAAATGGGTATAATATTTACACTTATGTAACATATGTATCACTGTTGTAAATCTTGTGTTTTAATTTTCAATCAATGATTGTTAATTTTCAGTTTTTCTGAAAAAGTTTCACCTATTGATAAATATATTGCAAATAAGAATTTTGTCTACTTCAAAATTAAAGCACTGTAACATTTTAATCGTACTTTAGGTAACTTATTTAACATTATGGAATACTGAAATAATTGATACTGAAATAATAAGAAAGTGTGTCTAAATTATTTTCTTCATCATTACAGCCTATACAGTCCACTGCTGGACATAGGCCTCCGCAAGTTTACGCCAAAAATAACGTGCACTCATGTGTTTTGCCCATAGTCACCACGCTGGGCAGGCTAAATTATTTTCTTACTTTATATAAATTTTAGGGTAATAGTAATTTTTTAAAAAAAGGTTATTGTAATTCCATTAATAATCATTATTTACTCCAAGTCTCACGAATAAGTTATTAATTCTTCCAGACGAATAAACATGTTATTATTACGATTGACGGTCGGTCTGGCGTAAAGGTAGGTGGGTGGGAGCCTAAAACACCAACAGTTACGGCTTCGATTCCCGCTCGGAGTGGATATTTGTTTTTATACAAATATTTATTTTCAGTTTGATTGTTAGTCCTTGTGGGTCTCCCCACCATATCTCGGAGAGCACGTTAAGCCGTCGGTCCCGGTTGTTATCATGTACACCTGATAGCGATCGTTACTCATAGTAGAGAATATATCCACCAACCCGCATAAGAGCAGTGTGATGGATTAAGGGCTCTCGGTGAAAACCCCATGTTGGACGGGATTCTACGGGTACGCCGGATGGGGCAAGAAGGGCTAATGCGGAGGTTGGGGGAGGACCTGGCGGAGCAACCATATGGCACACGCGTAACGGCTGCCTTGCGCCCGGTGCTTGAGCGGTGGATGCGCCGTAAGCGCAAGCCTCTCACCTTCCGTCTGACGCAAGTTCTCACCGGGCTCGGCTGCTTTGGTGAATACTTGTGTTGGACGGCCCAAAGGGAGCCGACGACTGGATGTCACGATTGTGGCGCGGCGGTGGACTCTGCCCAGCACACCCTCGAGGTGCGCCGGAGATGGGCGGCGCTGCGTCGCGATCTGACGACAGTCCACGTAGGGGACTTGTCACTGCCGACCGTTATCACCGCGATGCTCGGTGATGACGAGTCCTGGAAGGCGATGGTCTCCTTCTGCGAGACAGTAATGTCCCAGAAAGAGAATGACGAGCGGATGAGAGAGGCTTCGACGAGGCTTCCGTCCGCAGGCGACGAACGGGAGTGCGTAGGAGGCGGTACTTAATGCGCTTCCAGTAACACCCCTGTGCCCGTGTCGGGCTGGGATGGGAACCCGGTCCTGCTAGATGGCGTCGTCGGGATTGTTCAGAGGTGAGCCGGACAATCCCCATGGAGGAGAAGTCTGGTCTTTTCGCTGAGGCCAGCCTGTCGCTGGAGGGATCCTGTTGCCTGCAGATCCGCAACCCTCCAATTAATACGGCTGAAGGCTCCCGCAGGGGTTTTGGTCGGTATAGCACCTCCAAGTGCTGAATCCGATATGGTCTAGGAATGCCTACCCGGGCATCCTGGATATCACCCGTAAATGAGTTTCCCTGCGATACCAATAAAAAAGTGTGATAGATTAACCTCTGATCCTTCTCCTGCACGGGGAAAGAGGCCTATGCCCAGCAGTGGGATATTACAGGCTGAAGCTAATATTACAATTATTTTAATTACACTTTCTAGTAATTGTTGATTCGTTTTGACTTTCACTCTGTTTGGACCAGTCTGGAAAATAAACACACTAAAATGGAAACGTCCTTGATCTAAAGTGTAAATTTCGTAATAATTGTACTTAACAAAAGTAATCGAAATGAAATTGTTCCTATGTATTACGTCAGCTTAAAAATAAGGCTTTGAAGTTTCGCAAAATTCCATGTTATTACTGTAGGGTTGTTAAATTTTTTAATTTAGCTAGTAATGTGACCTGACCTAAATTTAGCTATTCTTGGTGCGTGTCTCTAAGGTACAACGAATATTTGAGATACATTTCTTTTTTGAAATATTATATTTTTAACGCCAGTAAAATTTAAATATTCAGGCAGTCAGTTCAGCCTATTGCAGTCCACTTCTGGACATAGGCCTCGCTAAGTTCACGGCAGACATCCCGGTTTTCCGCAATCTTCATCAAGCCTACACCGGCAACCTTACGTAGATCGTCGGTCTAGCGGGCCAATGAACGTCCCACATTGCGTTTGCCCAGATCGGGCTCCACTCCAGGATACGTCTGCTCCTCGGTTATCGGCCCTGCGACACAGGTGACCAGTCTATTGCCACTTCAATTTGCTAGTTCAGTGGACTATGTCGGTTAAACTACTTTCGTTCTCTCACTGATAGTCTCATTTCTAATCCTATTTTTAATAGAAACCTCAAGCAAAGCCCGTTCCACTGCACGTTGAGCGACTTTAAATTCCATGGCAAGGAATTTTATTTGCATTCATATCACCTTATTGCGTATCAACCCGGGTTTCGCGATAGTCTGTGCAGCTGTATCTCTTTCGTACATTCCCGTTCCATTCCACGTTTAGTGACTTTAAGCTTGGAGTTATTTTGGACCAGTCCCTTCGTCAGTGTCCGCGTCTAGGCTCCGTATGTTAACACACGCAGGACGGGTAATTATGTTTTGAGGATTGATATCAAGCACCGAAAAATAATTGTATTGATTTAGAATAATGGACTTAAAAATATTGAATTGAGGGTAGATACATATGAGCAAAAAAAAAAAAAAACGTTTTATTTATTTATTTTTGAGCACTTTTAAGCTGTTCATAAGATTTTACTATTAAATTATGTGAAGCTTATAATGTCCTTATGTTTCAAATTAGAGTGTAGATTCTTCTAAGAAACCTTTAATTGTTATTAAAAAATACTTTATTAAGTCAAAAAAAAAAAAAAAAAAAACGAAGCAGATAAATCACATGATCACCGTTAAGCAAAAAATTAGTTTTTTTAAGAGTTATTCTCTTTCCTCTTACTCTTTTTCACTCTCTATTATCCCAAAAAATCGTTTTTGTAATCTCTAATAACGATAAAACAGAATATATCATCTAATGAATGTTCCATAAAATTGTTATTGTTTATTACCATTTTTACAACTACTACTGATGTTAAGGCAATTTCTTAGTTCTACCCATATGTACCTTAGATATCGATACAACCGGAAAAATCGGTAATACAATACTTTCTATATATACCTGTTGTATACTGTTCCTCGTATATTTTACGTGACCTATTCGTGATTTTTTCATAAAAGGTTGGTACTTTTACTGACTTATAACTTTTTTGCTTTATAGCAAATATTTAAATTCATACGTAGTTCAATACATTTTGCTAAACATTCGGTTTTAACTTTTAATGAAACTACTATTCCGAATAATCTACGACTTATTTTAATAATTCTATATTTCGCAGAAAACGTCGCTTCTAACCTCCCATTTTCAAGTTCAGAACCTCGTTCTACTAGGAAGACAGTAGCTGACGGTGGTGGTAGAAAAACTAGTTGAAAAGTATAGTAAAAACTCTACTTATAGATAAATTTAATAAACGAAAGTATGTTTCTTGGAATGCATTAATCCTGCTCAACGATGTAATCTCTGCTTTGTTCGAATTTTTTAACTAACTTCCAAAGAAGGAGGAGGTTTTCAATTCGAATGTATTTTTTAATCATGTATGTTAGCTCACATTTTTTTCAAACAAAAGGTAATGGGACCCTATTACACATGGTCCCATTTAAATTTAATGGAGATCTAACGAGTACTTTTTATCTAATAATGCGTATTTACTTTACAGTTTTTTCGCCGAACTGCGTTGTATTATTATACTGCATAACTTTTCACTGGATACACCGATTTTGATGATTGTTATTTTATTCGGAAGCTGATACTTGTCTTGTAGTCCCATTTAAACTTTATCGAGATCTGATTACTATTTTTTGAATAATTTTTGATAGCGTATATTTTGTATTATTTTCGATTTAATTGAAGTCGGTTTTTTTCTTTTGCGATCAAATACAATTATAATAAATTTATTTATTAACTGCTACTTTAAAAAATGTTACATATAAAAAAATATTTTATTGTCATTGATAGAAGCAGATCAAAGTAACAAGTGTCAGAATTTATCGTAGGTTGAATTCGTAGGCGATCCTTGTCCACAGTTCAAAAAAAGTTATTTTTGGCTCTTATACGTAGAAAGAAATTATTACAATTAGCGCTATGTGATAAGGAAAAGCAAAGTGTTCCTTTCCTTTTTATTTCATATTGGTATTGAAAATTGTATATTTGTTTTATTTTAAAGTTCTAAATTACTCATAAAAATACTAGTTTCATTACCAAAGAGTTAACGTATCTTTTTATTACTTTCCTTATTTAATCCTAATAATAATTCCTATTTTAACTTTAGCGCCATGGATACAAACAAATTAAATCTTTTATTATTTTACTAAATATATATGAGTTGTGAAAATAAAAATATCGCGTTGCAGTACATTCACACCTAAGTAAATAATAAGAATATCGGTTCTTAAGTAGGTGTATACATAATTATAATACCTGATTTTTTATCTTTATTTATCTAATTTAAAATTTCAAACTTACGTTGTAATTTTGTATGGCAAAAGGCTACGTACATTTTAAATATTAAATATTGAACGCCACCCGCGATTTTGTGTGCGAAAAAATGCCTTTCTACAACAAAAGTAGCTTAATTGATGATTGTAAAGTCAGGCACTAGCCCGAGAAAGTGTCATTAAAATCAGTCTAGTATTATTTGAGGTAAGTCGAACAAACTGATGGACTTTGCCTTTTATAAATATTTATAAACGCTGTTTTTATATAATTTATTAATTGGTCATTAGTTAGTTTGCAAACGGACGTTTATAATTTTATTTGATGATACATGTGTATTTTTCAAAAAACACTATTATTGTCTAAAGATGAACAAAAATTAAAATGACAATGTAGGTAGGTATATATGTATTTCCCGTAAAATTGGCCATCTATGTTTTTGCACAGTTTATGTTTCTAATTTTACAATACAAAAGTTTTTCGGTAAATTAATGTTACTCATGTATTTGTTTATGTTAACCTTAATTTATTTTCCGATAATAATAATAATAATGAGAAATACAAACTTACTCATTTTACTATACAACCATACTCGTGTAGCTTCAATAAAAATGTCTCATCATACAGTCGTTACGATATAATAGCTCTTAGTTGTTCACGAAACACAACATAAATCGCACAAATTGCATCCAATAAAGTTGCCCACGAAACTTTCAAATGAAAACTTAGTCGTTACGTAGTTGTGACCGCTTCTAGTCACGTGACGCGCGACACATGCATGGAACTCGGCGATCGACGCCAGAATGAACATTAAGTGCCGCGGAAGCGACTAACGCAGTGGTAGTCGCAGTTTGCTTTCCAGTCAAGCAACGGCCCTTCTTGGTCCTATCAACCCAGATGCAATTTTAGCGATCACCATAATATTTGAACCTCGGGAAGATTTATTTTGTATAATTTCATTTTACTATTTTATTTTTAATAATGGTTAACGTTATGAGCTCACTGGGTACTGTTATTGTTTTTACACACTCTCAGTGAAAGGTTTTTAATTATTTTTTTAGATTTAAATATCGCAACATTAAATTTATTTTGTTTTTACTTTGCATACCTACTTAAATATAATAAAACGTAGCGTTCAATTTAGTACGGAAATAATAGATAAAAATATTTTAATTAAAGCGGCTCATAATAAACGAATTAATTAAAGTTGTGTTCTTTTTTATTTAGGTGCATTTGTTAATTATTTATAAAAATTAAAATTTAACGTTACTTGTATTAATACGTTTTAGTATCAGTGAAAGTTTATAAATATTTAAATTATGCACAAATAAATGAAATTATCAAAAAAGTAATTTTAATATTTATATTTATATGTTAGTTCTGGCTAATCAGTAAGCGATTCCGCTATAACAAAATACAAAATAAAGGATAAACCCATTAATATAGCGATCAAAACTCAATCAGCGGTACCTCTGCAAAATGTAATAGCAAGTTATGCCTCATGAATACGTAATGTAGAGCAACAATGAAGTCTAATTTGGCATTTTAGATTGCACCGTTGCCTGTGTTCGCGGAGAATAAACTCAAGTCTCAAAACGTTGTTGGTCTTTTGTACTAATCATTTAATTTTTGTTATGAAACTAGGTGATCCATGTAGTTTCACTTCCATTCATTTTTATTGTTACTACTTGACTTTTGATGATTCATTTTATTATGTTTGATAGATTCGTTGTAATTAAATTGGTTTTATATAATTAGAAAACTAGTGTTTAAAACAACAAGGTCGGCAGACAAGCGTACAGCATGTCCGATAGTTAGCGATTACCGTAGCCATAGCCTATAGACGCCTTCAATACCAGAAGCGTTGCAATCGCGTTACCGACCCTAATCCCAATACTTCCCAGGAGCTCCATCTAGTAAGGTGTGTGAATACACAGGAACACAACACGACTTGAAAGCAGTATTATTTAGCTGTGATCTTCTGTAAGGTATTTAAAAATATCGCGGTTAAACAATTGAAATCTTCTGCTTTTCATATAAATACATATAACCTACTTGACGAATTTTTGTGATTATTTTGTGAACTTTATTTTTTTTTATTGCCTATAAAATACTAGAGAATGAGGAAGATGATAATAATTACTATATTTAATTATGTTCATTATCCCTGTCTCGAGTAATTTATGGTAATTAAATTCGAAATACCCTAATTCGTCATCATAGTCTAATTGAGCTTGAAGGCAACCATGTTTGAACATTTGGTTAAAATATTCTGTTCCTATAACGTAGAATCACATTGTTTTCAAACTTCGGGTTATTTAGGTCGGTTGATAGTTTAATTTCAAGGGACAAAACTTTACTTAGGTTTGTTTGTACGGGAATACATGCAACCTTAATGGATGAATGACTCTGACTTTAGAAATTTTGAAAACAAATGATTTATATGAGTCTAATCGAGTTTTATTAACCGACTTCAAAAAAGAAGGAGATTCTCGAATCAACTGTTTTTTATGTATGTTACTTCATATTTTTTTCTAGGTGTAACGAATTTGATGATTCTTTTTAAAGTCCAAAGCTATTGCTTGTCGTATGTCGCTAATAATTGTATTGCAATACTTGTCAATCCAAAGAAATAGTAATAATACCCTTATTTTTGTCTGTCAATCTAAATTGAAGATAGTTTCACATGAATATAGTAATTTTTTATTAGTTAATAAGAACTGAAAATTTTATCACCTGAAAAAAAAAGCGTTACTATTTTTTCTATGCTTAAAATTATGACTACAAAATTTATCTTGCTTCGCGATGTGAATTTCATGAGAAAATCAAATAACATTTAAATATTGTAGATAGTGATAATGATAACGAAATATAACTGCCAAATTTAAATATATTAGATAATTTTATTTACATGATTTTTGTATATTTTGTTTTACATACATTTTTTTTAAATTAGGCGGGCTTAGCATTGTTAGTAATAATAATATGCTATGGTTTTGTCATGTTTTTGTATAAAAAATACGCTTCAGCCTGTAATATCCTACTACTAGGCATAGGCCTCTTTCCCTATGTAGGAGAAGGATTAGAGCTTAATCCTCCACCACGCTGCTCCAATGCGGGTTGGCGGATATATTCCCTACTATGAGTAACGATCGCTATCAGGTGTACATGATAACAACCGGGACCGACGGCTTAACGTGCTCTCCGAGGCACGGCGGGGAGACTCCACAAGGACTGCACAAACACCCAGACCACGGCAAACACCTGTATGGCCAATACAAATGTTTGTCATGTGCGGGATCGAACCCGCAACCGCCAGCGCAACAGGTATAATCCATGTATAAAAAATAGTTTGTATATAAAATATATAAAGTAAAAGCTGCGGTAAATGTGTTTTTTGGTTAGATCTAGTTATCGTCTCCTAACGATGAATACAAATGCAATATTATATTCGTTATCATATAGCCCTGCGGTCACCATGGGTGACTATGGGCAACACGTATACATGAGACTTATACATAGTACATTATTGTAAATTGTACCGTGTGCGTGTTATATATTACAAATGTTTCCTTTATAGACGGGCTGTCTGTAAGAAACCACTGTCAGTGATTTGCACTTTATTCAGTGTGTTTTTTCTCTTCCTTTTAATGTTCTTGTAAGTGTGCAATAAAGTATAATAAATAAATTAACCTATTTTCTTTATTTAATTATATGAGATATAAATATATGTAATACAGATGATGTCAGTTTTTATTTTTAACTGACTTCAAAAAAGGAGGAGATTTCTCAATTCGACCGTATCTTATATATATATTTTAGCGTGTGTTCGCGGATAACTTCGTCGTTTATGAACTTTTTTTGTTGGGATATCCCAAGGGTGGTACCATGATAAGGAAATCAGGATCTGATGATGGCATCCCTGTAAAATCGAGGGGAACTTTCGAAAATCGTAGTAACGACTAGTGCATTTGTTACTTTTTTTCGTCTACTGACGTTATATATTATTATTCGATGTAATTGAATGATTGGTTAGTTTTTAGGGTTCCGTACCTCAAAAAGAAAAAACGGAACCCTTATAGGATCACTTTGTTGTCGATCTGTTTGTCAAGATCCTTTTTCTCTGGAACGCGTGGAGGTATCAAGTTCAAATTCATACCAAATACTTAGGTCTACTGTACATTGGAGTTGTTAAAAAATCAAATTCCTAAGGTAACGCAATCAAAAGATACAGCCTTTTATGCTTCAAATTTTCGACACTCTCAAGAGAATCAGGTTTTGATCACAGTTATTATTGAATTTTCGAAATATAAGTTATAAATAGATATACAAGTAAACGCTCTTACATCGCATCGTTCACCATGCGCTACCGTTTCGCATCCACTCTCATTATGCAAAGCCCGTCAAGCGGCAAATCGATATTAAGCTATTTAAAAACAAAACAATGAATGCACTTATGCATTTTCATTGAAAATTTACATAAAAGGAAAGTAAAATATCATTAAATTCCGTGATACGCTCTAGAAAGTTTTATAAATAAAGGTTAAAATAATATGTATAAAAAATGTTTAAATTTACTGAACAAATTCAACACAGGATTTTTAATAAAATTAAATAATCGTTTTTATCTAGATCTTTTACTATAGTGGATATCATTATATAGTAATGAAAGTAAATCTTTGTTACTGTAATTTTATTAGAAGACAGTTTGTAATAATGGGAATATTATTTGACTGATTGATGGACTGGTTTGATAGCTTTTCGTATCAATGAAAAACGGTTTATTAATAACTGGCTGTATCCCGTGGTTTCACCTGCGTTACTTTGCGGAACAATAGCCTATGGCCTTCCTCGGTAAATGGGTTATCCAACACGAAAATAATTTTTGAATTCGAATCAGTATCTCCTCAGATTAGCGGGTTTAAACAAACAGATTTTACAGCTCTATAATATCTTAATATACGTAAATTACACGTTACGTTGTTTGTCCGCGATGGACTCCTAAACTACTTAATTGATTTTAATCAAATTTGCACACCGTTTGCAGCTTAATCCAACTTGAAGGCTATATTTTATTTAGATATATGTAATTATTATATTTAAGGAACAAAAGGCGATACGAAGTTCGCCAAGCCAACTAGTTAGTATAGATATATGTTTATATGTATTCGCAAAAATTGTCGTATTTAATAGATAATGTTTGGTTATTTCATATGTTTTGACTAGCCCGTTGTTTGTAGTGGCCCTGCTTTCTACTACCGTGGTTCGTGGGTTCGATTCCCGTCTGATTCCGGGTGTAATATTTGTATTTATTTATATATTTATTATTTCTATGTATATACACAAATAGCTATAACAGTCGGCTGTTACCTAAAACGCAAGCATTAAATTGCTTTCCGTAGGAACAGATGTGTGAATTTTAGAAGATACTTATTTATTTATTTCATATCTATCTGGGCGGTAGGCACTCGCGTGCTGTAAACACGGTTTATACGGCGTAATTTTTTTTTTTTTATGTCACTAGGTCGGTAAACAAGCGTACGGCTCACCTGATGGTAAGCGATTACCGTAGCTTATAGACGCCTACAACACCAGAAGCATCGCAAGCGCGCTGCCGACCCAATCAAATAAAGTAAAATCAAATAAAGTAAATCTCGGTTTCGCGAAAATTCTAGTAAAAGTCCCGGACCACTAGAACGTATTAAATTAGTAATTTTTTTTAAATATTTCTTTTCTTTTTTACGTAGAAGTGCTTTCGTAAATAAAAATACATATATTAGGTAAAAAAAAAAAACAGCTTATGTTCAGACAGGTATCAAAATAAGGCGGGTAAGACTGCTAAGTTTAGTGTAAAATAGATATGAAGGGCACGGTGGCTCGTGCGCGTGCGTGAGCGCCGGTCAGCGCGCCAGGTGAGAACGATAACATCTGCCCCGACCCCTGGCGATTACTCATAACCACACCGGCTGATCGAGTGCGCCGTATGGGTAAAGGACATATGCTTCATATCAATCCTACGTTGGAGGTCTGCTGTCAAACACAGAATAAATTCTTGTCTTTTTATAATCTATAGAAAGGTTGCAAATAAAAAGCCTGAAAAAATTCTATAAATAAATCTGGTAGCTGCTGCTGCTAAGGATCGAGTATGTTTGAGAAAATATGTAATATTATAATGACTAAATTATACGGAATATATAGGTACAAAATGTATAATAGCAAAAAAAAAGCTTATGTAAAATTTCCTACTTGACGCTAAAAATTTCTTTTCGATATTGTACAATGAGCAATATGATTGTCTTGCAAAATAATAACCTCCTTAACTTATTGTTTTCTAATGTTTACGCGAATTTTACTCATTTAATGAAACAATTTTTTTCGGATTTTATCGCGGTTTATTATTAACTTTTGATTCCCGATGTTTCGGATACTTTACAGCAACCATGGTCACGGGAGGAGGAGGACCATGGTTGCTGTAAAGTATCCGAAACGTCGGGAATCAAAAGTTAATAATAAACCGCGATAAAATCCGAAAAAAGTTGTTTCATTAAACCTCCTTAACTTATTTATTACGAAATTGATATTTGACTCTCAGATTAAGAAACAAAAAACCGTTGTTTATTAATCTGAGATTTGGCTGATGCAGATTTCTAATGAAATTGTTATTTGTTTGCTGCGGATGACGTCTGTACTTCTGCCTATATATACTTAAAATAATCTTAATAAACTTAGTGTTAGATCGACTTTCATTGGGTTTGCTTTCCCTCATAACTTTCCCTCACATGTCATCTCTCACTCAACCCGAGACTGTACCAAATGTTTTATACCGTTAAAATTTTATATGGGAATATAAACTAGACCTGAAATAAACTACATTAATTACTTGACAAAATAATTTTATTGTTGGCGGCTGCAACTGTCGAAGACTTTAGTTTTAATTGTGATGTTTATAAGAGATTTTTTAATGTTCATAAGTAGATGTACTATTTTATATTGAATTTCTATTCAATTTTGAATATAAAACAATAAATACAATTCTTAAAAAAAGTATTCCTATTGTAAAATCGACCTTTATAATGAAATCGTTAAATTAAATATAATATTTGTAGTTTGTAAAAATATAATTTAAACCTCAAAATTTTTTTTTAAAAAAAGAATAGCAGTATAGTTGTAAAACAAACTATATTTTTTACCCGAATATGTTTAAAACGTGAGTGAACAGGCTTCTAGGCGAGCTCGCTCCATCTTCGACCTCGTCTCTGATCTAGAGCTAGACTGGGGTCAAGAGTAAGCCCATAAATATAATAATAATAAAAAAAGCTGATGGTGATAACTTATTAATATTTATAAAACTAAATTAAGACTAAGTCTGATAAAGCGAGCTCATACAAGAAGTCTTGCGATTGAATTTTATATGAATTAACTATTTTCTGATACGAATACGTAAAAAATGTAAAATTATTTATTGTTAGGTTTCTGGAAAATTAGTCTTTGGTCTATGAAATGCGTAATTTACGGTCAGCCCTGTAATATATGTATTGAGTCCTCGTGGCACGTCTCGAACCCGCGTTATCGCGCGGGATATCAAGGTTGGAGGGTAAGCATCTAATCTGCCGTTCAAACAAACTTCCAGAATTGCCTTTAGCCCATCAAATATTCAAAATTTAATATGTAGTTGCAAAATGTGATATAATAACAACAATGCTCGTAAATATTGTGACGGAAGTAATAAACTATTAAATCTTGGTAATCTAATTATATAATTAAAAATGATCTCTTAATGTGTTGCGTTTTGCTAAACTCGAGAACAGCTGGACCAGTTGTAGCCGATTTTTTTTTTTACTTTTCTTATACTTTGTAGAATGTTCTAATTATTAAGATAATCTCTCTTAGCTCGGAAAAAAGAAAATTTCAGACAACTTACCGATTATATTAAACTTCAGCTAGTTGTGAACATATTTATATTATTTATATTATATTATTTAAAAGTAAATCTTTTGTTTTCTCACATTAATAATATTATACGATCTGTCAACGTATTAATCAATCATTATATTCATTTGAACACGTGTACGGATCGTTTACTAATTCTTGCGTGCGGCACTATGTGTGCGTGTAAATAAACAATTTTGATTTTAGTGACACTGACAGTGACGCGGCAGTCATCGTACGAGCAACACTAGTTTTTATCGCTTGTTGTGCAGTTAATAAAAAATAAAAAATTAATAAATAAAAATAATCATTGCTGATCTTAAACGATAGTTTGTTTATGGAAGAAATGATGGAAAGACAGGTTTAACGATAGGGTTACGTTAGTAACGTTGGTAACTTAGGACACGGAATCCTACAATACCTTTAACTTTAACTCTTAACAAGCTTTACATACGCACATAAAGCACATTTATTCACCTACTTAATAGTGTACGTGCCTAGACAACTGGAGTTACCAAACACCGAAACCAAAAAATAAGCAACCGTCTTTATTTAAATTTGTTATTAAAATGATAGCGCTGTAAAGGTACTCACTCATTTTAGATTTTATGAAGCCTTGTATCTTTATCATACTTTAATTAGTAAGCTAGTACGAGTTTACAAATTAGTTGATGACTAGTCGACTTTAATAAGGAACGACGATACTTGGCGCGAATGACAATTACCAGCTACTTGCTCGCGAACCCATCCCACCGGCGTATTGCCATCCGCCACGCGTGGACTTAACGTGTCTAATTTGAAAAGTCAGACCGCGTCTTGGTTTTAATGAGTTTTCGTGTAATGCTTTCCTTAGCGAGCAAATTTATGTCATGAATAATAATAGGTGCCAGACGAGGCGCGTTTAAATCCTGAATAGACACGTCCGTGGATAATCCGCGAAGGAAACATCTTAATAAACACTGTTTTAATGAGTTGATGCTATGGCGTAAAGGTTCCTCAAGTTACCGAGCAGAGTGAATTAATTAAAAAGTCTGGCTTTCAGCAAAGATTTTCATACATTCATTTTGATAAAAATGTGTTACCTCTCTTAATTCTGCTTAAGCTTTAATATTAAAATGTAATATAATTTAAAACCGCTTTGATTAATAATAAACATAGCATTTGAAGCCTCATTCATAGCTTATCAATTTTAAATGTGATTTGAAATTGAATTTGAATTTAAAATTCAATTGATTTGAATGTAATGATAAAATAAGAAGCGATGCCACCATTTATACTATTAGAAAAAAGAACTCAGCTTTAATACATAAAGCCTTTTACCGTAATTGCAGAAAATAAAGAAAAATCTTCCAGCTTTAATTAGCTTTCAGATTTCGCGGAGATCTACTATTCTCGAACGACTAGAGTTTTGCTCATAAATAATACAAAGCGCAGTTCAGTTCTGAAATCTTTTTTTTCTATAGTGAAAGTTAAGCAAATAATTAAAAATTTAATATGTCTCATGAGTCATTTTATGGTTTTCTTTCTAATGAAGTAATTATATTAATGACAATACGTTTTTATACAAAAATGACCCATGCTCCTAGCACAGCTTAGTAAAAAAGAACTATTGTTGATCTCTAGCAATTATTAAAAGTGGTCTCATAAAAAGTAGGCATTTAGATTTCAATAGTAAATCTTTTTTTTCTCTAATATATAAAATTCTCGTGTCATGGTGTTAAACATTGAACTTCTCCGAAACGGCTCGACCGATTTTAATAAAATTTTGTGGACATATCGGGTAGGTCTGAGAATCGGCCAACATCTATTTTTCGTACCCTTCAGTTATAAGGGGGGGGGGATTAAGCGGGCGGGTTAATAACATATATGGCAAAGAAACGTTTGCGGGGTCAGCTAGTATTTTATATAAATTTTCATACCTAAATACCAAATTACAGTTTAGATTACAACGTGACGTTTAAGTGCTAGATGAATTACATGTTTATTTAAAATTTTAAAATATCATTACGCATATCCCAGACGATGTGTTACCGCGATCACAGAACTGATTGTTGCGCTGGTGATCGCCGGTTCGATTAGCACTCATGACAAACATTTGCAAAGGTTGCATTCGAAAAGGGATGTATGTTGTTAATTTTTTTTTAAATTCAATAAACAATTTATTAATAAACATAATCATATTTTCATATTTTTTCGTTACCAATAGATACATATCACACTTACTTTCTCGTGTACACGTTTTGCCATTATCTAACAAAATGTATCTCCTGTTATAACCTTGATGTTTAATTAAATTCATTATTATAATAGGGACATCAGTCTACTCATCCTTCCTGATATTGTTAGTCGTTAGTTTTGAATTTCCCTTACCTTCCTCAACCCTTTCCTTGTTCGTCTGCCTATCGTATTGGAAGCCAATTTACGTTAAGCTTGCCGATGCATGGTTTATATTAAATACTATTGGAAATGTAATTGTTTTTACGACAATCTTTTATCTTAATATATATAAATCTCGTGTCACAATGTTTGTCCTCAATGGACTCCTAAACTACTTAACCGATTTTAGTCAAATTTGCACACCGTGTGCAGTTTGATCCAACTTAAAAGATAAGCTATATTTTATTTTGATATATTATGTTATTATTATATTTCAGAAAAAAATAAGGTGATACGAAGTTCGCCAGGTCAGCTAGTATTATATATTCATTTCATAGCACTCTAATGTAATTACACTTGTGAAATACTTAGATGACAAATTTAAAAATATCGATTGATATAAATAACGTACATTGATACATCTTGTTCTGGTATACAGTTATATTGAATGCAAACTATATTTTCCTTTTCTGTGTTTTCAATATACGCCTTTCTTACATTAAGCTTGCGATTCGAAAAAGAATTATTTTATCGGCTTGTAGTTTACGCGAGCGATAGGTTTTTTTTTTGCATTTCAAGGTCGTGAATATTAAGATACACGGTTTCCGGCTTCTCGAAGGATACTCCCATAGGAATCACCTAGTGCGAAGAATTTATTTGTTTATTTCTAAAATCAACAACTATATTGTATTGAATCTTTTGTGTCTTATATTTATAAGGCAATATGTAGGATAATAAATACACTAGACGTTTCCCATGATTTCGTCTGCGTATTAATACTTTAATTTTACTTGTATTATATTCTTCGTTATGTATGCGTCGGTACGGTGCCATAGGAATGGTCTTCGTGTCTTATGGTATTATTATGTAACGTAAGCATTTTAAAGTCTATAATTTAAAAAAAATTAAAATAGGACTATAAAATAAAATTCATACTTTTAATATTTTAAAATATAAATTTAAATACGTGCAGTAAAAAGTTAACATAAATTTTTGATTTCATACAACTTTATTCATTTTTATACAGCTGTGTCTACTAAACTGTAACGTTTTACTTAAAAATTAAATTAAACGTAAACATAACCTAAAATTGTTTAAAACTTATTATTAAAACGAATCCTTTTCCATTTCGTTTAGGCAATGTTTGTTCTTTGTCCTTTCCTTAAGCCTTACTCTCAGGTGCGTGGTGTTTCAACTCAAACAGACGAGACCAAATTAAGGAAGGCGTTCCAGCTGCTTTTGTATAATTTTGAAACGGAAACCCAATTGTTTAATACAAACACTACTGCGTCCATATCTATTTAACTTAAGGATTGCATATTAAGACTGCGAAAAGTTGTGTTCAGTTATGGAAATATTGAAATAGAAATCGGAAGGAGATGTAAGCTGTTTGTATGTTGTGTTATGTTCTGTAGTAATAAAAAAACATATATATATATATATATATATATATATATATATATATATATATATATATATATATATATATATATATATATATATATATAACAAGATGCGCTAAGTGATATTAGTCTTAAATATCAATAAAAGTCAGATTGTATTATGTCTTTGAGTCAGAACATTATGTTTAATTGCCTCCTTGATAATAACTCTTTTTAACTATTTTTTTTCAAATGAGTTCAATTCGTAAACACTAAGAATAAATCGTTACCCTCTCAACCAA
Organism: Melitaea cinxia; assembly: GCF_905220565.1. Lineage (NCBI taxonomy): Eukaryota > Metazoa > Arthropoda > Insecta > Lepidoptera > Nymphalidae > Melitaea > Melitaea cinxia. Next base: position 12,772,336 of record NC_059401.1, read on the forward strand.
CAGTTACTGTATACATTATACTAACCTTTAAATAATTGAAATAGCGCTAATATGATAAATTACTAATAACTGGAAATATGACTGAAGATTTATTATTTATTATTTTGCCACACTGAAATTAATACTATACGACTGTGATAACATTTGATACTTACAACCGCTGCTACTACTTAAAAAGGCCACATACTCTAGAATAAAACATAGGCAATTTTTGTCGCTAAATTCTTACGGGAAAGGAAGTTGAGTACGTAACACCGCAAGGTCGAGCTAGTATAACATATAATACTAAATGTTGTTATATAATATATCACACGCGTCCTGTCATCCTTTTGCACTTGAGTATTTGGACTTGTAACTTTGTGCAGCTACAACTTTGACACACTTGCTCCGACTCATGTCAGGGAAACAGCCTTAAAAGCGGGAGCCACAGCGGAAAAAGCTGAAACGACTAAACGGCACAAATACACGTCACTAATTCCAAATTACATCTTTGTGCTATTTGCAGTTGAAAAACTTGGATCTTGGAGTAGCAGTGCTAATTTTTTTTTAATCAGACAACTCCTCGCCTTATTGCCTCCACTGGTGACAAGAGGGCTGGTGAATTTTTTGCCCAGAGAATCGGCGTAGCGATTCCACGCAGACATGAATTGTATCAAAACTATCTATAATATTTAGTTCTTAAGTTGTGAATTGTAAATAGGTTACAATTAACGAAGAAGAAAATTATGAAATAAAAATTTTAAGCTACATTTTTATTAAATATTAGTTTCAAAATAAATTTAATGATTATGATGTTCATAAATATAACGACATCGGAAAATGAAATAAATTTCTAAATAGCATAGTATTCAGAGCATTTTTTACACGTTATAAAAGTTTTCAATAAATTATACGAGCTAATCCATAAAATAAACAATAAAAATATATAATTTTTGGCTTCGTGTTGCAAAAATGGTCTATAGAAAAACTTTCAGCAAAAAGATTTAGGACGTGTAAACAGCCGTGAGCTAGTAAACTAAGACATAAAAAAAACAAAAAAATTTACTAAATAAACAATTTTTTGACACATATTGTATAAGTTGTTTAAGTTTACCTTATTTATTGGATAATTAAATTATAACGAAACATCAAGCTCCACAACTTAAAATATTTAGAATCCCACCTATATAATACATACAAATTTAATTTATTTCATTACAATAAAACTCTCGAGTCCCTTTGTAGAAAACCTCAAGGAGAAAACCAAGCAATTTTTGTCCGCACTAATTAAGTCACGATCGTCACATTGCGTTTCTTAGCTCGTTCCGCTCACAGGTAATCACGATTGGACGACATTAATTCAAAACTCGTGCCTCTTGAAGGATTGCTGACGACCTTACTTGAGCACGTCGGAATAAAGTGGCGTCTTGTAATATCTAAAATTACTTCTTAAAATAAATGAAAAAATATATAAAGAAGATGCGGCTCGCTCTCGTGTACTAGCGACCCGCATGGATTCGCACGGGTGTCAATTACAATTTTATTTCGGTAAGCGCGGCGTTAGCGTACAACTCTACCCGTTAGCATAATTTTGAAACTGTATAATAATTTTAAAAACGTTGAAGTATTCGCTTAAATTGCATAATATTAATTTTAATCTACATTTAAAAAGAGATAAATTAATAATTACAATATTAAATGATAAATTTATCTCGAGCATAAGTAAAAAACTATCAGACACTATCAACCGAAGACAAACTTCCGTTTCCTATTTATAAAAATATAAAAATTTAGCTTAAATAACGTGCAGTGGACGGTTTATACTTTAGAACTTAGATAGTTTACTTGTAGTAAGTAGTTAAGTGATTTACTGGGTATTATGTAGCTAGCGTTCAGACGGACAGTAAGTACGTACTCGTAGGAGATTATTAGTTCTTCCTCGGGAATCGAAACAGTTGAAAGTTGTTGATTGGTATTTAAGGTATTTATTTTATAAGATTTGTAGCGTGATATTTTAATTCTGTAAAGGCACTAAGGTCTAATAGGTTTGTATATTATACCAAGAATATTTGTGAGTTTTTTTACTGCGGTAAAAGCTAAACTTATTAAACGGCACAAATACTCGTCACTTACTAAAACTATTCATAAACGGGATATTTACCACGTTTTTTATTTTCATTTTGCGGAGCTCGATATTTCGACATTAACTGCGAATGTCCTGTTGATGACACTGACTCACGTTTATGAATAGAAGAAACCGTGTTAATCTAAAATCTTATACTCATCACTTATTTCACAAATTACACAAATTTACGAAACGTGTTGAAATAGTAACGTGTTATCTTTGTGTTAATTTAAACGTTGTTACAGACATGTCTAGTATTTACATTTCAGTACTGCAACTCATATTTGGAGACGGAGTATATTGTAAGACTTGAGACTTGAATATATCCCAAAGCTACAAACATTTAATTCTTAATAAAGCGAGGGAAACAAGTTATAGGAAGACCATTACAATTTATAATAATAAATCATAAAGAAACTTATCTTAGTTAAACTTATGTTAATTGTACAGACAATAAGATTTTAAATAAGTTATGGTCCATCTGATGGCAAGCGCTGTCTGTGTGTGTGTCTGTATTGTACTTATATATGTAGACCAGAACTTAAGTCAAAATGTTTCTGTGTTACGATAACAGATATTTATGTTTACGTATACTACCTACTATTTTATTTTGCTGTGAGCACAGCACAGTACAGGCACAGCATGAAATATCTTGATCTAAATTCGGGGCAGTCCGACTAGGGAAGTACCTATACCTTACAGAACATAGCAGCCATATAACAATATTCTCAAGTGGTATTGTGTTTCTGTGGTGAGTTAGGTAGCCAGAGCTCCTGGGAGGCATAAGAGTTAAAGGTCGGCAACGCGCTTGCAAAGCTTCTGATATTGGAGGCGTCCATGAACTACTATTAGACAGACCGTTTATTTGTTTGCTACCTTTATAGTGTAAAAAAATGTATTTCTATAATAAGTTATCCCGTTTGTATCGCATGTAACGAATAGCAATATGTTGTATAATTTCACGTTTTGCTGTTTTATCCACCGTGACATTTATTGATACAGTGTAGTTATAATAATATAATTATATTTTTGACTGAATTTTATTTTCTGGCAATGTATTTTTAATGGCGAAAATAATATCGATTACAACAATAGTAAATTATTCAACTACAGAGAAACCACAAAAAAGAAAACTTTTTTCGTTTTAATACTGGCATAGAGACACAACCGACGAGTATTTGAATTTGTATATATTTTATTTTTTGTTGAAATTAATATGAATTGTATACAATTGTAAAAATACCATAACAATATATTTAAATTGTTGCTATCAGGGCTGAAAAGTAATCTCTGCAAAATTATTGCTTACAAGATGAACGAGAAAAGATAAGCTGGCCGCAGAGAAAATTTATTAATTTTGCAAGCTTAACTTCAGCTGCCGTCTACAGTAGTCGGTAATGGACTTCTAAAGCCCTTTAAGCACGAGACCACAGACCATATTTACATCTTATAACATTATATACCTACCTATGATATTTATAAACACCGTGATTTATTATACGAATTTATTACCTTTTGATATTCCTTATAGCACAATTTTCATGAAAAAAAAAACAACAATATTTTTTAATATTACTAAATTTCCTAAATACTTTTATGTAGTTAATTAAAAACCAATCAACAAAATTAAAAAAAAATCTAGGTTTAGAAAATATATGTAAAAAAATTTTTTTTCAAATTGTGTCGCTTCTATACTATCCGAAGGAACTTCGTTCCTACCTGGTGTCCCATGACACCACATAATTTTAATTTAGTTTATTTATATTAACTCGATATTTAGTAGTTCATTAGTTAAAAAAAATGATACTGAATTAGAAAACCGTTAAGTTATAAGTGACGAAAAATATCGAAACAACACATATTGTTATGTCAACACTATTACTCTGATGATTTATTTGGTGTAGTTGTGACTAAGGTTCTATTAATATTTATTTTCGAGAGTTGAATTCCGCTTGGAGCGGAAGCATTACGAGTATATTATATCTTTTCAATTTTTTTGAAGTGCAAACTTCTTTTAGCGCACCGCACACATATTTTTTCGCATGTAGCAACTTAGGCTGATCCGTCACGCTCTGAGGGGAAAGGCTCGATCGGGTGAACTCGGGACTGCCGAATGTACTCGAGTGAGAAAGATACAGGCAGCTGCCTTTTGCTACTGAACGGTGGAATGCTCGATCTGGTGAAATCGAGAGTTATTACGTTATTGCTTGATTGCGACTGTCAATGAAATTTTCACTTCTACCGTGCGATCTCAAGCACACACTCAAAACTTTTTGTAGGCTTAGGTATTACCTGCCTTTCTCTCTCTCTTTCTCAATGAGTGTGTCAAACTTTCGGTCGAAGCGATTGTCATAAACACCTGGTTATTCTTGATAGAAAAATCATTCATAATAACATATTGGAGTAGCGTTGCAGGTAGACTTTAACTTCATAAGGTCTTGGTCATTTTTAGCAATTTTAAAACTTGGAAATTCATGGGTAGTTTCATTACAAATAAGTTAGTATATGTGTAGTGTGAATCTGATACTAAAAAAGAGGGTTTAAAGTTTGTACTTAAAGGCACCATTTTACAAAGCTCATTATGTAAAGGCAACTACGTAAAACTATTTTTAAATATACTCATACATACCATTTTTTTTAAAAGATCATCATCATCAGAACTTCCTCACATATAGTTATCGAACGCCAATCTAGCTCCATCTTAAAATCCCACAATTATTCTTGTAATTATTTTTATCGGTAATGTAATGTAATAATAATATTAAAAAACTAGGCCCCGATATATAAGATACAAAAAAAAAAAAAAATAGAAATTTATCAATTTATATTATACAATACTGTTGATAGCGATTACAAAAACGATTACGTTAAGGAATCCCGTAAAATGTAAACCACATTTACTTGCTTTGATTAACCAATTTATATTCTAAAAATAACTTTATCTTTACAATAATTTCTAAGAGAGATAAGACAATACCAACGGCGCTAAAGGCTACGTTATCTAGCTCGGCTATAGAAAAATGACATGTAACCGGTTCTGTTAAGGTGCATGTTGTTTTGACATTGACATAGTGAACCGATATCTATGAATACGCTTCTAGTGTGGTATAAGAACCCTCGGCCGATCAAAGCCCTACATGGCACTCGTATCTCCAATATGTTTCAGAAGGACTGCTTGTGTAGCGAATTTTTCAGTTTTCTTTCAAGTTTAATGCAATTAAAATATACAAAATCAATAGAGTTCGGGTTTATGTAAATTAAATAAAACTGACTTATTCTTGCTAGGTTTCTAACATTAAACAATGAACCTTTATAATTTAATAAGACATTTTGATTGTCATCTTATTTCTATTCAAGAATATTATTTAAATTGGAGAATTTTTGAAAGAACTGTTCTCGTAAAGGAAAAATATTACTCTACGATGTTCATCGGTATTGAATGTTGAGAATTTTGCGTAAATCTTATTACAATATTTGTGCCTTAATCTTTGTTAATATTTTCTCAGATATACACAAAAACCTTTTTTAATTTATTATTTGAGTATAAGTTAACAGAATTACGTATGTTGTCTGAATATTATGTCGTAGTTCGTTTTTTAAGTTAAAAGAGCAGTTTATAGTTATTTAGTGTCTGAATTAAAGTTAGGTGTAGTAGTGAATGCCTAAAACACCGGTGGTTTGCTGTTTTGAATTCCGCTTTGGATGGATATATATATTCGTACAAATATTTGTTTACGGTTTGGATGTCTGTCCATGTGGGTCTCCCCACCGTGCCATGGAGAGCACGTTAAGAGCGCGTCGGTTCTCTTCATCTAATAGCGATCATTACTCATGGTAGCTATCATATATTGGGCCAAAAGGCGACATGGGGTGCTGATTTTCAGGCTGATACAGATGCTTCCCAGACATGGGTGCTTCGGTAAGCTAGTTCTGCTTGCCATGAGTGTTGCACTCCGATGGATACGGCTTATCACACTTTAGGGGAATGCGCCACTTGGCAACACCAGCGCTAGGCGCTGGTGGCTATCATAGGCTCTATATAGCTCGACAGCCATAGGTCTCCCTATCGCTGTCGTCTGTCTAAAATCTTTAGCCTGAAGAATTATGCAATCACAGATGTGACAAGGCTTTCTTTAAGCTGTTGAGGAAAGCCGATAGTCCATCTGAATTACACAGCTTACTTAAAAGTAATCTTTGAGTGCGTGAGTCAGAGTAATTGCAGGCGTAAGGAACTATAAGTACTCTTAAGTTCTGTAACAACCTAAACTATATTAATGCAAGAGAAATCTTCTCACATTAAAGAGCAGTAATGATGTATAATTTGATACTATTTTCCAGTGTATGTTACGATTGTGATTAAAGTTTTAGGAGAAAATATATTTTTATTAACTGTGATAGATAACACGTCGTAAAAGTCGCAAGTTTGTAATAATTTTTATTCTAATATATAACTGGGAAATTATATTTCTGTATAGTATTATAGTTTAAATGAGGTAGGGCACAGCAGGAATTTCCTGTTCAAAATATGGAGCAGCCCGACTGGGGTAGTACCTCGACCTTACAGAAGATGACAGCAAAATAATACTGTTTTCAAGCAGTATTGTGTTCCTGTTGGTGAGTAAGGTGACCAGAGCTCTTGGGGGATTGGGGATTGGGTCGGCAACGCGCTTACGATGCTTCTGGTGTTGCAGGTGTCTATAAGCTACGGTAATCGCTTACCATCAGGTGAGCCGTACGCTTGTTTGCCGACCTAGTGACATAAAAAATAAATAAATAATAGTATACACTCTGGTTAGAGTCAAGCCCTCTATCCGCTCGTTCATCTCTGCTCTGTAGTTTAAATTATGCATGTCTGCAATACTAGGGCCAGAGCGATCATCTGTCTGACATAAAATAATATGTAGTTCATATTTTATACCAGGTAACAAATGAGTGCGTCATTTATAAAATCAATGCAGTCTAAAAAATGACTAAACAAATTGAGCAATATGCATATTATTTTGTTAAGAGCCATTTCACAAAAATCGGTAACAATCCGCGAAATTGTAATATTTTGACGTCGTTAATCTCAGTGTTGGATGCAATAATGTAATTTATATTCTTGAAATATAATAGAGCAACCTTTGTTGTAATCCATAGTCAGATCAGAATTTTGATTTATATTATGTGTATAAAATTATTAACCTTTTCATCAGCCTCCTCCCTGGGTAAACGGTCGCAATGTATACTTTGAAGTCCTACTTTTCAATAACCTCTACGTTGAAACCATTTTAAAAAAATATCATAATATGTGGAATATAATTTTGTTGTCCACTATCATAGATTTTTATTCCATTTGTATCTCTATTAAACGATAAAAAAAAATTTAAAGTTACGAATATTTTCCAAATAAGTACAATTTTAAAAGCGATATTTCTCTTAGAAAACTAAGAAATTTTAACGAACTATCTTCATCAAAGTAAACTTACATCATTAAGGAATACAAAAAAAATAATTAAAAGATGTAATTATTTTTAATACATTTTATATTAAATAATAAAAAGATAGTATATATTGCCACGCATCAAGCCCGGTAAATCAGTCGAGCGCTAGCGCTCTTAGAGGTAAGGTCCACGCCAAATTCTGCGCAGCCGTCTCTTTCGCTCACACGCGCCAAGCGCCTGTTGTTATAGCGGATAAAACGCATTTGATACTTTCATAATAAAATATAAATAAAATAAACATATTACGAAAATGACTGTAAAATAATATAATGATAATTTCTGTAAACAAATGTATAATTTAATTTTCTTTTCTCACACTATCAATACAAATAGGCATTTCAATCTGTTTGTCTTGTTATTTGTTAATTAATATGTTTGTCGGTGTCGATGTCATTAAATGCTTTTTTATTCATATCGTAAATATTAAATTCATTCGTAAACTGAAAAAACTAAATCAATTAAAAAAAATTGTTTCATAAAATTGATTTTTTTAATTTTATTTTAAATTTATTGACTGTTGTTATATAACATACTTGAAATTTTTAACAAATTAATTATGTAAAAAACATTTTATACCATAGTTATAATTTTTATTATACATCAGAAAATGATCACGATGGTCTTTTGGTTGTCACACTATACGTACTAGCACAAAGATCGCGCGGCTCGTACGACTCGCGCGATGCGACCAAATTTACCTAAACTTGCAGAGCGTAAAATTGTGAAATGGCTCTTAATATTCATAGTTTATTAGCGTCTATTCTTTGAATGATTGTCGTTAGTAAGCAATGCCAGAATATTCCAAAGAACGCACGTTTTTAATATAGGTAAGTTTCGGAATTTTCGTTACCGTGAATAATTTACACAATATTTTTCGAAATTTTAAAATCTAGTTAAGCCACAAAACCAATTAAATTGTGTGGAACTGGTGTCGAACTTTTATAATTTGAAACACACGTTATAGGCAGATGTGTGAAAGAAATTATTACATGTCTCTCGCAAATATATTTCACTAGCTGTGCCCGCGGCTTCGCCCGCGTTGAAATTAGTGTGTCACAAAGTTTTCCCGGCAAACTGAAACTCTCATCAAAATCGGCTTAGCCGTTCCGTAAACCTTCCTCTTGCCAATGGTGGAGCCCTCTCTCCAATGGTGAAACCGCACGAAAATCCGTTCAGTAGATTTTGAGCGAATCGATCACATACACTTTTGGAGACTTTGTTTTATAATACACTAACTGTTGCTCGCGATTACGTCCGCGTGGTTATGCAGATATGCATTACTATTAAGATGGTTAACGCAAATTATTTTTTTATTTCCGTCACTTGAAATGCTTATCACACTGAGTTACTTTTTTAAAGGCACAATTTAGTATAATTTAATAGTTATTTTTGTAAAACCTATACACCACATTTTTAGTTTTATTTTCAGGCTGTATATGTTTCATACAAACTATCAACCCCAATTAAACCCCCTTAGAGGTTATCGTAAAATCCGTTCTTAGCGGACGTCTGCTAACTATAATCTACCTCCCTGGCAAATTTTATCTTTGTCTAACCTGGATAGATAGACCATCCAGCGGTTTTTGAGTTCTCGTGATGATTGAGTTAGTGACCTTTCTCTTCTCATCCCCCGTTTTAACCCCGAAAGGGAGTTGATTTCTAAAGTTACATTATTTGGACACCTCCTCACTATCTATAGAGCATATATTTTAAATTTCAAGTCTCTTACTTCAAAAACATGGGACTTTCACACAAACTTCCAACTCCCGTTTTACCCCCTTAAGGGTCGAGTTTCGCAAAATCCGTTCTTAGCAGATGTTTATGCCTTATAAGAAACCTACCTGCCAAATTTCAAGTTTGTAACTGTTATAGTTTCGGAGATTTCGTGATCAGTGAGCCAACCTACTATCCCCCGTTTTAACCCCAAAAAGGGGTTGATTTCTAAAGATACATTATTTGGACACCTTTTCACCATCTATAGAGCTTACATTTGAAATGTCAAGTCTCTTACTTCAAAAACATAGGACTTTCATACAAACTTCCAAGCCCCGTTTTACCCCCTTAGGGGTCGTTTTTCATAAAATCCGTTCTTAGCGGATGCCTACGTCTTATAAGGTGCCTACCTGCCAAATTTCAAGTTTGTAGGTGTTATAGTTTCGGAGATTTCGTGATGAGTGAGTGACCTTTCGCTTTTATATATATTATAGATTATAGATTTATTCCTGGTAAATTTTAGTCTATGTCGGATATACTTTTTTATATTATTTTTTATAAACAATACATTTCAAAATGTTTTATTTTTACATTTTTGATAATACGAGACGGGTGACTCACCCGGGCGTTTGCAACGTCGCCGAAATATCGGGACTTTCAAAATGACAATCGCGGTAGATCAAGTAGTCTCAAAAGTGTTCATAAGTACAATGGTAGTCTAAAAATTAATTTTTAACACAGTGCAGTGATTCGTTCGATTAGGAATTTCCTAAACAGCTTAACAATGTCCTAGAACGTACTTTGTAATTTATTTACCAATCAATGACTATTCATAATTTTGTGGGTGGTACAAACAGACAAACCGTGTGTAAAGCATTTACGAGCACTTCGGATATTAAAATTTACATGTTGGTATAATTACGTAATAGAATATTCTATCATTTGAATCATGTAATAAAAGCCAAAGATAATTATCACAGTGGCCATTAAATAAGACGCTTTAAATAGCCCAAGAGTTATGAATAATGTCTAATGACTAATTTTTTTTTCCATGACATGCGTACAATTGCCCAGTGAAAGAGTCTTGCTTACAGTCAGATAAATTCTAAGTTTTACAAAATTTATATTAATTGGAAATTCGTCTTTACTGACTTTTTCTCGATACATAAAAATTAGTCCCAGTAATGGGAGATTTAAATACTAATTTGTAAGTACGTTGAATTCTACTATTAAAATTTTGAACACAAGTTCTATTGATTTTTGTTATATACTTAGTATTTAATCATATGTATAACGTATTTATATCTCTAATCCTATTTTGTCATTTGTTTTCGTAATAAAATACTAGCTATTAAATTTCATATGTTTTATCAGTTTTCTTTTCTATTATATTTATACATGATATTTTGAATACAAAAAATATCATCACTAAAGCCTATCGCAGGCCACTGCTGGACATAGGCTCTACAAATTCGAGGCAAAAATGGCGTGAACTCATGTGCGTTGCCCATAGTCAGGCAGGGTTGGCTTTGTCACACCGAAGACGTTGCTGCCCGTCTTCGACTTGTGTATTTCAAAGCCAGCCGTTGGATGGTTATCCCGCCATCGGTCGGCTTTTTAACTTCCAAGGTGGTAGTGGAACTGTGTTATCCCTTAGTCGCCTCTAACGACAGCCACGGAAAGAGAGGGGGTGGCTATGTTCATTACTGCCGTAGCCACACAGCTTATGAAAAAATATTAAAATCAAAAAAAAAACCTTTTATGTTTACTTTTCAGCTGATAAATACCTATTATAGATGAATTTGAAAGACAATACTTTTAAGGTATTTTTTAATAACACAGTATGTATTTTTATGAGCTAAAAATAAGGTTCAAAGTTATTTGATATGTCTCAAACCTTCTAACCTCTTATCATCTATAGCACCGGTCTACCATAACAGATATAATTTATTTTCTCTTACCTTAAATTTTCTTAATATACCAGTGCAATCTTTTACGCACTCCCTAACTTACACTCCTTAAATTCTCAGTAGAATAATATATAAAAGTCATTTAAGGAAATTGTAGAATAGAAGTATAAAGTAACGAGTTTTTTAAAAATATTACTTACACTCTCATAATATACCCACTAATTTAGTGTCTCCGAAGTTTAATG